>NC_056750.1:708926012-709011012 GCF_019279795.1 Protopterus annectens | reverse complement strand
GAAACTTTTTGGTAGAGACGTCATGCTTAAAGAAAAATATAAAGATAACACTGATGGTGGAAGGTGTTTTATATAAAGAGTACTTTTATTCCCCAGAATAATGCAATGGTAGACGCGTTTATTAATGTTTGTGAACAAGAAATAGCATGATATATGCAAAGCAACCACTGTAGATCTTTCAATACCAGTAAAGAGGAAATGATGGCACTTAAAGAAAGAGAAGGACGACGACCAGCAGACAAGGGAGGAGGATTGGTTTTGATGATTCAAAGTACTAGGGAGAAGGTATACTTGATTTATTGTAGGATGAGACAGCATATAGTTCCATTACTGAAGGACAAATGGAACATATAAAAACGAGGGTCCGACTGCTCCTTGTGCAATTGAAAGAGAGAGAGAGTTTATCACTACAGGCCTTTTTGATTATCTACATGTGACACACCCACTAATAACTTCAAATCCCAGCTCCATTCCTACCTCTCCCATAATTGGAAATGTAATTGCACCCTACCTACTTAATCCTGCTAATGCCCTTGTTCTGCTAATTGCCTCCTATACATGTACTTCCACGTGTACCTCTACACCTTGCTGTTTTTCCTCTAGAGCTTCCCCTCTCTGAATCTAACATAATATAACCTCAAAACCTTGAATGTATATAATGTAAATACTGTACATAGCTTTGTAACTCTACTCTCTCTCCCTAGCTGGAAATTTTATCTTTCCTTTCTACCTACATATAAGGTTCATGCTAAGAGATGCTACTAACTAGCTACTATAATCATCCCTGACATGTGTGTACTCCACTTTTGCTTCTAAACAACTGCCTCTCTCTACTTACACAAGATTTTTTTTCTTCTAAACAACCACCTCCCTCTCTTCTACTCAACTGGCCCTCTTTTCTTTCACCAGAATCTTGAATGTATACTTAGTACACATTGCACTTTCCTCCTTTATTTCTTCCACATACTATTAAACCTATACTTCTTATCTTTCAAACATTCAGTCTTTGCAACTACTTACAGAAGACTTACAATTTCATATTTTTTAAATAATTGTCAGCTTATTCCACTGCCGCAGTTCAACTTTATGGTGTGCAAATGGCTCTCTAAGCAACTACTTATATGTCATAAAGAGTATTCATTTTTTTAATTGTATTTTGCTACATCTCAGTATATAATTCTACATTTGTTTTACATAATCATAAGTTTGATTTTCTTGTATAAATCCACAAAAATGAGTGTAGAGGAGGCAAACCACTTCTTAAGACCACCAAGCACATTTTTTTATTTAATAAACAATAAAATATAAGCACTTTAGTCTCAATATTCCCAAATTACAGAGACTTCATCAGATACAAATTTTAAAACTGGGCTGTTTTAAAATTTGTATCTGATGAAGTCTCTGTAATTTTGGAATATTGAGACAAAAATGCTTATATTTTATTGTTTATTAAATAAAAATGTGCTTGGTGGTTTTAAGAAATGGTCTGCCTCCTCTACAATCATTTTTGTGGGTTTATTCGTTAAATTGGTTTTGAATTCTTTTGTGATTTTCTTGTATGTAATATGGAGCTTTTCTCCCTGGGTCTCCACTAAAAACGGGCTCCTTGAGTCCAGTGGACCTCCCCAGTTAAACTGGGAATAAATAAATAATACCCAAGTTCAAAGGGATACCAAAAGTACATAAGGATACTGCTAATACACCAATGTGTCCAATTGTAGTGGGAGCCGGTTGGATTACAGAACTGGCTTCCATCTTTGTTGAACAGCATTTGAAAAAGTTCCTGGTGAAAGCCGCAGCAGTCTTGAGAGATACACAGCACTTTATAACAAAACTGAATCAAAATCTCAGTACCAAAGAGGAAGGAGAAAGATATTTGATGGTAATTATGGATATAAGGAATCTTTTTACAACTATACCTGTCTAATAGCACTCAGGAATTACCTTAAAAAAAGTGATTATGAAGAAAGAAAAATAGAGCTTATATGCCAACTGATGGAAATAATATTGAGCTGTAACATTTTCCTGTTTATTCAACAATGTGGGGTAGCTCTGGGGACTCCCTGCACTAACAGTTATGTGAATATTGTGTTAGCGCACTGGGAGGAAGAGAGTTTATTGAACAACCACCCCTTTGGCACCCACCTGAAATTATATCATAGATTTGTTGATGACATTTATATTCTCTGGGGAAGTGATGAAGCTAAGTTGAGAGCCTCGCATAGCTACTTAGAAACGACAATGGATTTTTTAAATTTACAGTGGACTATAATTACACTATAATAATCTTCCTAGATTTGTGCATATATCAGAATGAACAAGGAGAGATCAATACAAGTCTTTTTATGAAACTGTGCTGGAGAAACAATATTCTACCTAGAATGAGTATGCATCCGAAGCATACTTATGAGAATATTTTGAAAGGACAGTACCTAAGACTATCTAGACTTCATTCAAGAGATGTAGATATTGAGAAAGCAGCACAGGAGATGTACCAACAGTTTCATGGACATGGATATAAGGAAAGGGAAATATCCAAGACATGGGAATACATGAAGAGAAAAAGAAACTCAGAAGGGCAACCATATTTGTTAAGAGAGAATAGAGAAAATGATGGTACGCCAACGCAGATTGATTCCAGTGCAGTTAATAAGAAGGAATTGAGTATGACGCTAACTTATTCAAAAGACACTGTGAATATATGCAACATCATAAGAAATAATTGGAAGATCTTGACATCTAGTGATGAATTGAAGCATATAGTAAGTGAGGTACCCAAATTTGCCTTTAAGAACAATCAAAATTTGAAACAGCGGTTATGTGACAGTAGAACGTCACAAAAAAAAAATGTTATCTAATAGGAAGGGAACGTTTCCATGTAGGAGGTGCATTGATGATATCAACATTGATGAGCTGTGCACCAATCCGATGACTGGAAGAGTTTATCACAGTGATTTCTATGCAGACTGTACAACCAGGAGGATATTCTACTTTGCAACCTGTAAACATTGCAATAGTTTTTATGTGGGGAAAACCAATAGACCATTAAAAGAGAGAGTATCCAAGCATCAGAGTGACATCAGGTTGAAAGACTATAAAAATCCTTTAGTCATACATATACGTGGCAACGAAGGGCATGATTTCAGCTACAGAGTGTTTCAAATTGTACAAGATGTGCCGAGATGAGGAGATACAGATAATAGAGTGGAGCTGAAGGAAATGTATTGGATAGGGGAGCTACAGGCACATATATTTCCAGGCTTGAACACTAACTATCTTATCAAGCCCGTCCTGAAGGAGTGTAGGCTAAAGAGATGTCGTTGATTGGTTTGAAATCCTAGCCAGTAGAATGGTGCATAGAGAAGGCATTTGCCAGTAACAATGAATTGATTGGCGGAGACTTTCTTTTAAATGTTTTCCAAAGAGTGTTATTTTAGATCTGAAGAAGGATCATTGAGACCTGGAAGCACTTATCTCCATCTGCGTTTTAAGAATAAAGAAGTGTTTTTTGAGACATTGCTTATCCTTTCATAGTCCTGTCCATGACAACCATGCTGCTTTGGTTATTTTTTCATTTTGGTTTGCTGCACAGTACTTTAGTGGGAATCCTTATTTATATATAAATACACACGCACACACACACACACACACACACACACACACACACACACACACACACACACAGTGTGTATATAGGTTCATAGGTAGGTACTAGGCTATCAGCCCTAGGGTCTATACAAGCCTAGCCATAACGATTCCCTGGCTATTGCTTCCCGCAAATATTTACTTTCCTGCACCCCTGTCTAGCAGGGCTACTGATGTGATCCCAGAGGTGAATTTCCTGTCTCCCATTCAAACGTCAAGGTTCCTCTTGTAGAGGGCCATTGAGGTGCTCTGCCTGACATATACATATAGATATATATATATGTAGATATATGTATATGTATATATATATATATATATATATATATATATATATATATATATATATATATATATATATACATACACACACACACACACACCACACACACACATAGTGTGTATATGTAAATATATATGTATATATATATATATCTACACTATTATAACAAACATTTTATAATCCATTCATTATTCAAACCTTTTAGATGTAAAGTCTTAAACATAAATAGAAACATTGCCTTATTTTTCAGAAGTATATCTAAAACATTTAAGAAAAGATCTACATTGGAACAAACATCATTAGAAAACTGTTTTTATGATGATTCTTGTATTTATTTGGAAAGTACAGCAACTGGGTTGCCTGGGGCTTCATGTTTAATATTCTTTATTTGTTCTAAAATTCCTATTCCCATTTACACTATGGGACTCCATTCCTCTCTCAGTCCGGGACACCAGAAAATAATCAGACTTCAGACAACAGCTCAAGGAACACCACTTCACCCAAGCAAAGTAAAGCTGCACTCACTCAAGTCATGTTACATGAATACTTCAGTTGTTTCACACACACACACCCTTATCTCTGTTTCATCCTCCTTTATCTCATCTTGTCATCCCTTTTACGTACTGCTTCTCATTCATCCTACTTCCATTTTCTCTTTGCATCTCTTCGCACTTCTCCTTTCTGCTCCCCTTCCTTTTGTATTCCTCTTGCACCTTTTCTCAGAGTTCTCCCCATGGTATCCTTTCATGCAACTATTCTCACTTTCCTCTTCTGTTGTCTTCATACTTCTCTATATAATGACATACTGTTGTCGCTGTAGCATAAGCCATCTCCATCATTATGGCTACACCTTACCCAAAAAGCATAATTCCATCTTTCTGTCCATGTTTTGACATTAACTGCCTATTGAATTAAATGTTGTAGCATATTCTTTCATCTGTAAATATATATATAAAATATATAGTTTTACTATCAAAAGGTGGAGTGTAGAATCTTCGCAGATGGAAACTCAAAACATGGATGTTTGAATTTCTGTCTCGCTAATATCTTGTGTTCGAAAGTTTTTCTCAGTGACTACACAGTGCATTGGCTAATATAAACTCGAAGTGCTTTACAGAGATAGCAGAACAGTGCGGTGTGGGAAATTTATCCTTTTCCTCACTGTATTGCAGTCTTGTAGTTGGAATATATAGGTAGCAGGGGGTGTGAAGAGCTGTGGGTGCAGGGGGGCTTGCCCCCCTGCAAACATGTGATGCTAGGTATAGGAGTTTCCTTTACCTAAGCTCCTGTATGGACTTTATGTAATCTGTTCGGCAATAATGTCAATTCTGCCGTATTCTGCAATATATATATAATGAATAAAGTAAAAATGGCAGTTCACGGACTACTGGCAGCAAATTTAGATGAAAGAGAAGCCCACGGTACTGGAAAAATCACATAAATCCTTTATTCTTTAAAATGAGATATCCTGTTGGCGCTTTCGTTTAAACAAAGTATTAAACTTCATCAGAGAACTGTTAGTTTCACATTCACTTCCTTTATAAACTTCCTTTAGTGTTGATTGGTTAAATGTAAAATACCTTTCTCTCTACTGGCGGTCTACCCTTCCAGTTTAGTACATTTATCACATGGCTCTCCAACATACGGCTAGAAATTTCTTTTGCATGGTGGGCACTAACTTTAGTATCTGATTTCCTGTGTTAAATTCTTGATATTCAGCTTTCTTATTATAAACTTCTAGCTCTTCTTGAGGGTTTTGCATGTGTTCCCTTATGGGCATAACCAGTTTTAATCTGTCCTATAAAGTAATATAATGCTGTCTTTTATTCTTCCCAAGTTTCCTTGACAGTGTCAATCAAACCTCTTAGATGCCTGCCATACAAATGTTCAAATCAGGTAAGGCCAATTGAAGCTTGTCATCCCCCTCTGATTGCAGATATTAAGTAGGGAAAATGGAAATTGTGTAAGTAAACTTACCACAACAGTAGATGTTCGAATGATCACTGGTGTAGTAGCCTTACCTATATGGATTATATCCTGCCAGTAATATACCAGATAGCCAGATTCCAAAACTTCAGGCACCTTGTATGCACCAAATCATCAGTCTGCGCAAAATGAGCTAACTGAAAACACAGGTTTGGGTGCCAAGCCCTTCAGAGCTTTCTTGCTGCCATAGACAAGGGACGCTGAGACCTAAAAAGACAATGCTAGGAACAACAAAAATAATTATTCAAGCCTTGCCATAAAGAACATACCCAAAACAAGGGAGGTGGATGGAGGGGCAGCTACTGTAGCAGTTATCATTCGAACAGATGCTGTTATGGTAAATTTACTTTGACTGCTGTACTATATTCATCATATTGATCACTGCTATAGTAGTGTTAGCTGTATGGGTAGATTACCTTAGCTTACTACACTTGGGAGGTGGCATGAGAAGAGTCCAGGAGTCCCTGGAAAATGGTCCTAGCAAAGCCTAATCTAGACCAAGAGAAAGAATCAAGCTTATAGTGTTTTGCAAAAGTATGTATAAAATACCAAGTAGCATCTTTAGAATAATTCTGGAATCCAAATATTTCTTAAAAGCCATAGATGAAGCCAAGGCCCTGGCAGAGTGGGCTTTGACCCTGCCTGAAGCAGTTTTGTTGTGGTGAGTATAACAAAAGGTAATAGCCTTAGGCAACCATTTGGAAATAAACTGCTTTGACACAGGTTGTCCCTTCTTACCTTCACAAGAAATGAACAATTGATCTTAAGATCTGAAAAGATTTAGTTCTATCAAGATAGTACCCAAGTTATCTACAGACATCCATGGTGTGGTGTATCCTTTCCCCCTCATTTTTAGCTTCAGGAAGGAAAATAGGAAGATGGATAGTTTGGCTTAAAACAGTGATCCCCAATGACTGGTTCCAAGCAGTGGATCATTTGGTACAGGGCCATCAGGCAGAGAGTGAAACGAAAAACAATGTGTGTATGCATGTGTATGAGTATGTTTGTGTCTGTCTGCATTTGTGAGTGAATGTGTGCATGAAAGCAGAATGTTTGTGTGTGTGAAAGGAGGGAGGAGACTGTGTATTAGAGTGAGCAGTGAGATTAAGACATTATTTTACACTTGCTAAGCAGTGCTTTTGCTGTTTAATGAGTGTAAAGTAAAAGTCAATGAAACCAAAAAAAGTGTGTATGTCTGCGTGTGTGCGTGAATGCATGCATAAAAGCAAAAAGTATGTAGAGAATATCAAGTAGCTTCTTCTAGAATACTTCAGGAATACAAATCTTTCCAAAAAGCCATAGATGAAGCCAAGGCCCTGGTAGAGTAGGCTTTAACCTGCCTGGAACAGTTTTGTTGTGTTGAGTATAACAAAAGTTAATAGCCTTAGGCAACCATTTGGAAAGGTGCATAGTACCCTTCAGAGAGATCTCGCTGATTTCAGCAAAGGGAATATTTTTTCATGGCCAAAACAAGTTAAACCCAGTGCTGTGAATGAAATTGCATGTAGTGGAGTGAATGTCCCTTTAACTGAGCCTGAGACTGCAGGAATTGGAACAGAGTAATTCCTGATGACGAGTAAAGATGGCGCAAGTGTTCCTAGTACTGTGATGAGAGAAGGATTGTATAACTGACATCTTTTTTGCTCTCTGAGCGTCTCCCTTTACTAAAGGATTTCAAGAAGGGGAAATCCAGGAGCTGGTTGAGACGTAGGCTCTTCTGACATAGGATACCATCGACGGACCTACAGAACAACAAGGTAATCAAATGCAGCAAAGGAACAATGTTGAATTGACTGATGAACAATATAAGTTATTGAGCAAAGGACTGTCATTTATTCCAGCTACGAAATCTTATTTAACAGAAGGTTTCGTTGATCTTAGGATATTTATGAGAAATATTTGTTTAACGTTGCATTTTCTAGAGACAAACTATAACTATAACATTTTTAAAAACCTAGCACCTTTATTCCTGAAACCAATCCCTTATTGGAAACCTTCTTACTAGTTTGTGAGATGAGATAAGCGAGGCACTACACAAAGAACAGCATGAGATGTTTTATAATTTAACTACATGTGAATGGAGAGCAGTGCAAGAGTTAAAAGGAATATCTTGGGTTCCGGCGTGTAGATCGCGAGACGATTGCCCACGAGCTACATCGCCAAAACAAACAGGCCGCGACACCGCTAGATTGTAGAGCGGTGCGGCCGAAATAGAAACCCGCCGTCGGAATCCACGTGGGAAGTAAAATACACACATAGCGACAACCCCTAAAGCAGCTACGTTGCAAATCCACAGTCAGAAGCGCGTAATGTAAACAAACAACAATGCAGTAATGAATAGTAAAGCAAACAAGCACAAATAACCCACGCATACACATCAAACAAGTAAACCCAAGCACAAATACCCCACGCATACACAGTACATATGTAAACACAACCATAAATACCCCACACATACACAGTACACAAGTAATCACAAATACCCCACGCAAAGAGAGTACACATGTAAATACACAACACTATAAACAGTAACAACTTACCTGTAGATCAGCTGAACTCCAGGCAAACCAGAACAGTAAACAGTCACAGTAGACTAGAAATATAATCCAGAGTAGCAGCAGCTGCAGCAGTGTCTTTGTACATGCGCTAGTATGTCCCTGTTTATAAGAAGCACGTGTACAGATCAGAAATAGTAACCCTTGTACTTCAACTGGAATAGCAGAGATATTGTATGGAGTGCAAGACAAGGAGATGTGTCAGACTTCATACCCCTTAAAAAGCACATGCTACTAGGAGCGTGTAGAGTATCAACTAAATAACTATGCACAGCACTTTACACAGAATCTGCCCGTGGTTAACATTATTCAGAATATGTCCATTCCAAGTCCCAGACATATCCATGTACAGCCATAAGTGCAACACACAGCATCTGTTCAGATATGGCCCCCCCTAGTACAATAGCAGGTGGGAACTGTGAACCGGGGAACAATTCCAGACAGCAGTGTCAGCCCCCACACCTAGTCAAAAATAGCATGTCTGTTTGGTAGGTTCTGGAAAACCCATCCAGTGTCTCCTGTGGCTGGTGTACAAAGGTATGTAGGCCCATTCAGGCAGAGGAGGGTGCAACACTGAGCAACTTCCTTATGTATTCTCTGACACTGAAACTGAGACAGGGCCCCACACCCTGATTGGGTAGCAGGTACAACTGGGAGTTAAAAGGGACATGTACACCACATGTAGAAACTGTGTTTGAAGCAGGACATATTTTAGCCCCATGGCTGTCTAAACTGCATATAGTGCCTCCATAGCATAACAAGCAGGTAGACGAACCTGTCGTATTGACATCTGCACAGTGAGCCATTGCAGGCAGTACGACAAGATAGGGTCCAACACAGGGCAGTGTAAAGCAAGTATTGTCACAACCTATAGTGAATTGTAGCAGTGCCGTCTGTACATGCAGTTCCCAACTATACATGCTGTGATGGATAATGAGAGGCCATCTGCAAGTGGTGTTACAATGATGAAAGCTATGTACCGGTATAGCCCTGGTCAGCTTGGCAACAAGTATAGCACAGTGCCCAGCCAACGGGGCAAACCAATGCTGGTAGTGGAGGGATACCTCTACCATTTGGAGCGTGAACTGCCACCTAAACGGTACTGGGCATGTATTGAGCGGAGACTACAGGCCTGTTGAGGTCGTGCCATCACTGTACGGCAGGAAGAAGGTGAGGAACTGCTGAAATCACTGCCTCACCAGCACGGGCCAGATGCAACAATAGCCCAGGTTGCTACACTGCGAGCAGAACTGCGGCAGAGGGCGGTAACTGGTAATGAGTTGCCAAGTTTGGTGATGCAGAGTGTCCTAGGCACAGCAGATGAGAATGTACTTCAGGAGATGCCCTGCCGTGCCACATTGCGTCGTAGCATAACCAGGGTACGTCAGAGAGCACGTGCAGCAATGAGCACACCTCCAGTAACACTCGCAGATATTGATGTCAGCCACTATCCACTCCGTAGTGGCAATTTTATCCTCTGTAGAAGATCTGATATGGATGGGACGGATTCCTTGGTTCTTCTTACAACAGCACAGAACCTAATTGATCTGTGTAGAGCTGACGTCATTCTTGCTGATGGCACCTTCCCTACAAGAGCCAATATATGTCATCAGCTATATACATTACATGGCTATATTGGGACTCACACCTCAACAAGGATTGTCCCCCTGGTGTACTGTCTCATGACAAGGAAGTCAGAGTCTGCATACTACAGTATGTGGGAGATACTGAAGAGTACGACTGCAGAACAGGACTGTACCCTGGCTCCACAGTATATAATGACTGATTTTGAGAAGGCAGCGATCCGTGCCAGCCGTAAGGCATTTCCAAAGGGTATTCTGAAAGGGTGCCTTTTCCACTTTGCACAGATCATTTGGCGCCAGATCCAGCATAACCACCTTGTAGCCCTGTATGATACGGACACTGCGTTTTCCATTGCCATACGCAAGCTAATTGCGTTGGCATTTCTACCAGTTGAGGATGTTGTCCCTGCATTTGTGGACATTGTGGCTACATTACCTGAATGTGCACGGCCTGTTGGCGTATTCCTAGATCATCATTATGTGCGAGGCCGACCATGCAAGTATGCATCCCGCTGCTCCTCACAGCAACGACTACCATCATCCTATCCTTTACGGTTCTGGAATGTTAGTGATGTGACCGGCATGGATTTCCCACGGACTAATAACCAGGTAGAGGCATGGCATTGTCGGCTTAAAGTGTTACTGGGACGACCTACTGTGCAGTTATCTGATCTTTTGACTGTCCTCCAACAGGAGCAGAACCTAACAGATACCCGTCGAGAATCTCTGTTGCGGGGGATGCCTGTGACACCACAAAGGAAGGCAATTGTTGTAAGGGAGCGTTGTCTAAAACACATCTTGCAGCATAAGTGTGACTATAGTGACATGCAGGATTTTCTCCGTGCTGTGGCACATTTCTATAACTTATGATTATATCATGGTTTAGTATGCACCAAGCACTTCCCACATTACTTTACATTTTGAATTAATAAAGGCTTTGCCCACAGCACACAGGTTTCAGTGTACCACTTTGATGCCCACTTGGCATCCTATTCTAGGCACATGTTACAGTGTTAGTTGCACACAGTGTTTTCTAGGGGGTGTAGTGTGTAGATCACATACAGGTTTTTTTGTCTCACACCTGTGGTTAGGGTGCAGGAGGTTTTTTTCTTTTCGCAGGGAATTGTCTGCAGGCATTTGTCACTGCAGCTAAACTTCCATACTGCCATCTGTCCACATCCAGTTGTCTCACAGTGGGTTGTCGCACCGCCTAGGTGCCTGAACCCGAATATCTTTTATAGAGATTCGCCCTGCTGATAAAGGGGGTAGTATTGTTATTCTTGACAAAACTTTTTATTTGGATAGAATGTTTGAAATGTTGAGTGATGTAGAAGTGTATTTACCACTTTTAGATGCACATGTCAAAGCTATCACAAAGAGACTGTCTTTTTATATTTTTGATTTACTGATGAGTGGCATGATCACTGAAAGTTTGTTTAAATATTTTATTGTTGGCTGTCTATTAGTACCAATATTGTAAAGACTCCCAAAAGTGCATAAAGATAGTGTAAGCCCCCCAATGTGACCTATAGTTTCCAGCAAAGGGTGGGCTACAGAACCCTTACAATTTATATTGAGAAGAACGTGTGTCCGATTGTAGACAAATGAGAGAGTATTAAAAGATACCAAGGATTTTTTGAAAGTTTTGTATTGGGTTATAAGTAATATGACTGAGGCAGATGACTTGTTTCTTTTCATTCTTGATGTAGCCTCTCTCTTTACAGTTATTCCCAATGTGTGGGGAATTGAGAATATTAGATCATTCTTGACTAGAAATAATTCTGAGAAGCTTTATTAGAGCTGGTATTAGAAAACAATATTTTTCTCTTTAATGACATGTTTTACTTACAGAAGGTTGGCGTGGCTATGGGTACGTCTTGTGCTAACAGCTACGCAAACCTTGTGTTAGCTCAGTGGGAGTATGACCATGTTATGAGGAATAATGCATTCATGGACTATATTGCCTGGTATAAACAGTTTGTTGATAATGTATTTATTTTATGGAAAGGACCCCTTGAATTGATTAGGGAGTTTGATTATTTACATTCAACCACTACATTTTTGAAATTTAAATATACTGCGTCTAAGGAGAATATAGAATTTCTGGACGTCAAGATAACTAGAGAAGCTTTAGGGATTTTTAAAACTTTCATTTTTAAGAATACCCTCTTGCATAAAGCAAGTACGCACCTTCCTCATGTACCTAGGAATATAGTGAATGGTCAGGTGTTGAGGGTGATGAGGTTGCATATTCATGATGAGATGCTAGGGAGGGCTGTCTTAGATTTGAAGATGATTTTTTGCATACCGGCTGTACTGAAGATGAGATGGATGGATTAGATAAATGAAGTCAGTTAGGAAGACTGCCGGGAAACCATATTTCTCTGAAAATGTTGGACAGGATAGTGGGCAAAAGGATGACTTGAGTGAAAAGGGCAATGTTTAGTTAAGGAATATTGGGTTATTTTACAAGCAGATGACAGATTAAATGAAATTGTTAGAGAAGTACCATGTTTTAGTTTTAGGAATGGGCTATTCTTGAAAAGACAAATTTGTTATAAGCGCATGAGAGAAAATTATTCACTCTCATCACAACTGCAAGGGACATATTCTTGTAGGCATTGTAAAGCCTGTAATACAGTTATAGTGGTAGTTTATTTGTACATCCTATAGTAGGTTTCTTTATAGAGACAGCACTTTATGAAGACTGTACAACTAAAAAGTTGATCTATTTTGTATTTTGCATCAAGTGTTATAGGTTTTATGTAGGGAAGATGAAAAGATCCCAACGGAGAGGGTTTTAGAACATGCCAATGATGTGAGACATAACTGAATGAAAAGTGCTTTAGCAGTACATGTAACAGATTCTGGAATGGGTCATGATTTAAAATTTTTAGTTTTAGAGGTTTTAGAATGTAATAAAAGAGGGGCTGATTTTTAAAAATCTTATAGAAAAGAGAGAGCAAGAATGCAGACATGTCTTCTGGTCTGAATGAGCGTATTACTTTAAAACCTATGCTTAAGGCACATCCACTCTTACATTAATTAGATGAGTGTATTCGTAGGAATATATGTTTATGTATTTTTTAGTTTTCAGATTTTTTAATATTTTGAGTTGATGTTTGATTAAAAGTTATTTATAGTATGATGTGTTTAAGTGATTAAGGGAAGTGTTTGATTGATAAGTGATTGGATGTACTGAGTATAAACAGATGCAGAGTACTAGGTCTGAAGAAGCAGTCTGTTGACTGTGAAAGCACTTACCTACTGATTTCCTTGTTGTTTTTGCCATATTGAAGTTTTGTACACCTTTGTCCTTGGGAGTTCGCTTGGATTTTTTATATTTTATTGGATTTTGGCATTTCCTTGGAGCGTTCTTTACAGGTCTGCTGGACTTATATTTGTTATAGTACCCTGTCTGCATGTAGAGTTTCAGCCTCCTAACTTTACTGCTTGTGTGTGTTTATGTATGTATATATGCTTCTGTCTGCATGTGTGAGTGAATGCGTGCATGAAAGCAGAAGAGACTGTGTGGGTGTGTGTGAGAGAGAGTGAAGAGTAATGCCTGGCAGCAGCAGTGAGGTTTACGTACGTCTTGACCACAACACTCAATCTCTTGTATAATAAATCTTGACAGAGCCTCAAACAGGGACAGATTTTAAATATTGCTCTTATAAACTTAGAAAGTCAGTAAGGTTGCCATTAAGTTAAGTACCTTTCGACCATACCACACAGCCCCTCTCACAATAAATCTGGACAGAGCCAAGTAATAGGGACTGATTTTAAGTATTGGATATTGCTCTTATAAACTTACAAAGTCAATAAGGTTGCCATTAGGTTTACGTACCTCTTGAGCATAGTAGATCAGGGCTATGCTGTTAAGCAAAATGTACACTTTTTTTGTTTTGGTAATTATTGCCAATTGTCTTTTTATTGTACTTTGGAGTTTTTCTCCCTGGGTCTCGGGTGAAACTGGACTTCTAGTCCAGTCAGACCTACCCAGTAAACAAATGTTAAATAAATATATAAATAAATATTATGTGCTTGTGATGGCTGGTCTGTACAAAAATGTTTGGAGACCACTAGCTTAAAGTAAATTCGGATGCCACTTTAGGCATAAAAGAAAGGATGAGATAGGGTTGACTCACCAAAGATCTTGCAACTTGGATACCCTTCTTGCAGAGGTCAGAACAATTAGTAAAACTGTTTTCAATGTTAAGAACTTCAAGTCAGCCAGGTTAGTTGGCCCAAATGTAGAAAGTATTGGCTTCTCTAAGACAAACTTATGATCCCAAGGAGGGGCTACCAGTTTTCTTGGAGGCCTGTCAGGCAAAACCCCTTTAAAAACATTTTGACTAGAGAATGCAGTGAAAGAGAAGGATCCATGGGCAGACATGCTGACATGGCTGATAAATTTTGTTGGAGGAGTAAGAAAGGCCATAGGATAATACTGCACACAAATATTGTAAAAACAGAGAAGAACAAGCTTTGAATGGGTTTTGGTTATGTTGTTGGCATCAACTAGAAAATCCTTTTCACTTGCTAATATAATTTTATAGTAGCAGGCTGCACATCCTAAGTAGACAGTTATATAAAGGGAATTAAGACCCTGTCATTCAGGCAGTCAGTTGAAGTTTACTGTAGTCTGGGTTTATCAAACACCCCTGATCTTGTGTGAGTAGATCTAGTATGTGAGGAAGCTTGTGGTAATTTCCCCTGGCCATTACCAAAACAAGGGAGAACCACCACTGGCTGGTCCAGAAGGAAGTCACCACAGTGATCTTGAGGGATTCCTTCTGAATTTTCAGAAGTAGCCTGGCTATCCGTGAAAGGATGGAAGCTCTTACAGGAACATACCTGTCCAAGGAAAAGAAAAGGCATGCGTCTACCACCCCTTCTTGAATGGAGTCTTGGAGCAGAGTCTTTCCAGCTGATTATTCAGGGATGAGGCAAATAGGTCTACTTGAGGAACTTCCCACAGGTGGATCAAATATTGGAAGACACCCCCCCCCCCCCGAACCAGTTTCCATTCATGAGGATTTGCCCTTGTCCTGTCTAGCTTGTCTGCCTCCTAGTTTTGTTTTGACAGACTGTAGGAGGTCCCAGGGACCAAAGATGATTTTTTTTTTCAAACATCTTTATTGAATTATCTCTTGTGACATATGCTAGTTTACATTCACATAAAAGTAATCAAACTGTAGTAACATAAACATTATACTTGACATATATTGCTATGTATCATATAACCTAAGCAATATTACATAAACTATTCAATTCCTGCCTTTTTTTAAATGAGAAACATCTTTATTAAATAAACCATCACTTACTACACAGGCAATCGTACATTTATATAAATGAAAGTAAACCAGACCAACACAATCCTAGTTGCAAGCATTTTACATCACAAACCATACTGAATGCTCTAAATAGCATAGCCCCACTACGTGTAAAGTGGTTAAACAATAACCATGCACCCTGACTATCCAAACCCACTAGACTTCTCATGCATGCCAGGAACAAAGTATGGAAGCTGTGGCAAGAATAGAAAAACACCTCTGAACTACAAAAAATCAAAGAGCTTTGCAACCAAGTAAAGAAACAAATGAACAAAGATAAAAACATTTCCTCAGACTTCAATCTAATCACCAACAGAACCCCCAAAAATTCTAGAACTCTGTTACCTCATTACTTAATACAGGTAAAAAAAAAACAGTCCCTACCCCCAATCTGAAAAATGACCTGAAGAAATAGCCTCCCTTATCAGTACCTTCTGTATTAACTCTCTTGCTAACATCGCTGCAAACTTTCCTCAAACTAACCTTTCCTCTTGCTACACCTCCACACTCAGTTCACCCACCCTTTCCACCTCCCGTCCCAACCCCCAACTCTCATCCGAAGCCAATACCAACCCCCTCCTGTACCTTTACCCTAAAATCCACCCCCACCTCAATCATAAAATGCCTACTACTTGAACTAAAACCATGCTCCAACTCCCCAGATAATCTACCTTCAGAATACCTAAAATAACTGCAGACAGTATCTTTTACCCCATAAGCATTTTTATAAACAGATCCATCCTCGAGTCCTACTTCCCCAAAATATGAAAAAAGGTCTTCATTCTCCCCTTCCGTAAAGGTGGCAACAATACAAACATTACTAACTTCCGTCCCACTGCACTTTTCTATTTCATCCAAAATCCTAGAAAAATGTGTCAGTACTCTACTTCTCATGTACCTTTTAGATAACCATATTCTCTCACCATCACAACATGGTTTTAGTCCCGGCTATAGTACTATAACCTCCCTTCTGTCATTTATGGATACAGTAAACAGAGCCTGTGACAAAGGTCAATTAGTCTCAGCCCTCTTCCTTGACCTATCCAAAGCCTTCAATACCATTTCTCACCCGTTACTCATTTCCCAGCTCTCCAATAACAGTTTCTCATCCCACACTCTAAATTGGTTCTATAGTTATTTAAATGATAGACAACAAAGCCATAAGATTGCAAACCTCCATCTCCTCCTTTCTCAGCACCACCACCAGCATTCCCCAATGTTCCATTCATGGAGCTATCCTTTTTAGCATATTCATAAACAATTTTCAATCATCTCCACCTCTAGGGTCAGTCATTCATTATGCAGACTACTCCACCATTGTCTGCTGTGCCAACTCTCCATCTGACTTACTTACTCTAACACAAAACGCCTTCTCTGTCCCTGAATCCTAGATGCACAATAACCATCTTGCCCTGAACCCTAAAAAAAAAAAACAAAATCATACTTTTCTCCCCTAAAACTACAACCTGCCTAAACAAGTCTAACTTCACCATATTATCTCAATGAATCTTTAATAGAGGTTGTTAGCCACACAACGCTCCTTGAAGTCACTATAGATGAACACATGAAGTTCGATCTCCATATATAACACACTATTAGTAAAACACATTTTAAACTTGAAACCCTGTATAGACACAATCGCTTCCTAAGCCCATCCACAAGAAATACCCTCTCACGATATACTTGCTACCCTCTCTCCTGTATGCCTCTACCTTCTTACCAATATCCATACCTCTGCTAAACTCAAACTTGAAATTTGCTACTATAAAATCGGCATATTCGCAGCCAGCTCCAAATTCTCTACTCACCACTGCACTGCTCTCCAATCTCTGAAATGGCTAGAGCTTCCTAACTACCTTTCCTATCTACAACTTACTACAGCTCACAAAATCCTCTTCAAAACCCAAGACTGTCCCACTCTGAGCTCTACTTTTAATTACTACCTTCCCAACAGGCCACTCAGATCATAGGATCAGAAATGCTTACAAATTCACAAACCTGATCACCCACCTGGTCGGCTTCTGCACTCATCCTCAGTAGCCAAGAGCTGGAATGATTTACTTGTTCCCATCAGAACTATTTAAAATTTTACTCATTTCAGGCTTCCCTTCATAACCATCTCTCTTTTAGCTGGATATGTAACTGTACCAAACCCCCCTAGAAAAGTGTGCAACTCCCATTTGTTCTTGTCATCTCTATTGCAAAACAGTAACTCTGTAGAGACAACTGATAGATCCTATCACCCATGTAAACACTTAAGTCCAGGGATGTTTACTTAACTCTGTATACATCTATAACTGTACACACATTTGTAAATGCTTTTTCATTTTTGTTGATTGCTTATTTATTTTTCATCTGTAGAATTTTATCTCTGTAGTTTTATTGTCATTTTTTTTCTTCAGTAGAATTAGATTATTGTATTGTTTAACTGTAAATTTCTAAGTGTAAATGTTTATGCCAGGAAGCTTTTTTCCCTGAGCGTCCACTGAAAATGGGCTTGCCTAGGCCCAGTTTTCTTTCCTGGTAAATAAAAAGCAAATAAATAAAATAAATATTGACATACTCCCAGTTGCAAACATTATACATCACTTATCTACCCCAATCATTTTCACTCAAACATTACATAGCTCATTTAAGTCCTGATTCCTTTTAAACCTTATTCCTCCCTTTTATGTATTGTATTGCTCCCACAATTCCCATTTTTTTCTATGTAATTTGCTCCTCCCCTTTTCTAAGGATTTCAATTCCAGTTGTTTTATCTCTGTTACTATATTTTCTACTTCCAGTATAGTTTAGATTTTAATTTATATTTTCTAGTAATTGCTTTTTTTGGCAACCACCATTATTAAAAGTGTGTTGAGTGTTTTGATCAGGAAAAGCATCTTTTAGATCTTGTTTGGATCTGTCCTTGGTGTCCCCACGCACCTTGCACTTTTATCCCTCCTGAAATTTCTCCCCAAGTGAATCTGAGGCATCTGTGGTGACTGTCTGCTTTGGAACAGGGAAAAGTTAAGGGGAGACCTGGATTTAAGGATATTTGCTGTCGCCACAAAGTAAATTGTCAAGAAGGGAAATTACTTGCTGTCTCCAAGTAATTTCTCTTCTGACAAACCCCAGCACTGAGATTTAAAAAGAAAGGGTGTTGGTGCTGGAATCAGAGACTTCAGATACTACTGTTTCTTTCTCATGTGAAGTCTTGCCAGGCATATCTTGAGAATCACAGAAGTCATGAGACACAGAATCCTAAGGTATTCCTCACAGTAGCAGAAGTCTGCATGGAAAACCTTAGTAATAGATCTAAATCTAGATATAGATCATTTTTTTCCTGTGGAAAAAAAGCTCTTTGAACTGAGGTGTTTAGCTGACACCCCAGAAACACGATCCTGTGTGAAGGAATCAAAAAACTTTTGAATGCTGTGTTGATCTCTCACCCAAATGAGTGATTACTGACCATGTGAAAAAGACTCTGCAGTGATGAGCAAGTTGGCTAAAAATGGAAAAGTATGGATACCCTATAGCCTGCAATGAGCTCTAACTCGAGCTAGGCACTTTGCAAACACTGTTGGTGCAGTGGATAGCTTGAAGGAAAGGCAGGGAGCTGACAATGTAATCCAGACACACAAAACCTGGGGGTGGGGGTCTTGGGAAAGACGGTCCAAGGCACGTGGTCTCCCAAACAGGTGAGTGTATGTGTGGCAGTGGGCGATCTCATCTGGTTTCTGGTAAAAATGCACATTCTGGGGAAATTTAACATGATTGCAGACAAGTTAATCAGGTTCATTCAAATGCCTAACAAGTCTATACACACTGAGACTAGTGGAGGAGGGGCATTGACTACAACTCTGATCTGAGATGTATAACTAAGTATCCTGTTTTTTTATCTTGTTATTACTAGTTATTGCTTCTAGCAATTTATATATAGCACTTTTTATTGCCCACTGCATACTTTTTACTGTATTTTTTGCTATTAACTAATTTACATGGTTAAACTAAAATTGTCTGCCTTACAGGGCCTGATAAATAGGGTTTTACTGCCACATTGTTTGTAAAGCTTTTTAGCTAGTTTCACTGTGTGAAAGGTATTAAGGGGAACATTTTCCTACTTGTAAAGCACCTATTTGTTTGTTCTGATTTCCTGCCAAGGAGTGTATCATATAAATGATTTGTTTGCAGTTAAAAGCATTCTGCAGAGTCTCCTTGCTCCTTTATCTGTTTAAAACATTCATTTTGTTGCTCACTGCTGTACTTCTGCTGTGATAAACATTTCTGTAGTGTTTACTGTCTGAAAGAGTGTAGGCTAGTAGCTTTAGTATTGTCCCAGTTCAGATTTGCTGTTTCTGGGCTTGATTGTTTTTGCAGTGGTTGTTTTGAGTACATGACTAGGCCATCTTGAATTAGCAGAAGCCTCTCTATACCTTCTTGGCAGGATTGTGTTGATTGGCTGATGGAGGTTGGATAGTCTAGTACTTGGAGTAAGCACTCATTTGTTCTTTTGAGCTTTTTTTTTTTTTTTTTTTTTTTTTTTTTTTTTTTTTAAAGTTGTTTAAGGTTGTATCTTCTGGTATTTAAGCCCTAACTTTGAGAGGATTTCTGTCTATACACACTGAGCCGAGTGAAGGTAGGGCATTGACTACAACTCTGATCTGAGATATATAACAATAAGTATCCTGTTTTTTTGCTTCTTATTACGAGTTATTGCTTCTAGTAATTCATATATAGCACTTTTTATTGCTTGCTGCACACTTTTTACTGTATTTTATTGCTATTAACTAATATGCACAGTTAAAACTAATTTTTTTGCCTTACAGGGCCTGATAAATAGGTTTTTACTGTCACACTGTTTGTAAAGCTTTTTAGTTAGTTTCACTGTGTGAAAGGTATTAAAGGGAAATTTTCCCTACTTGTTTGTTCTGATTTCCTGCTAAGGAGTGTATCATATAACTGATTTGTTTGCAGTTAAAAGCATTCTGTAGAGTCTCCTTTATCTGTTTAAAACTTTCATTTTGTGGCTCACTGCTGTTCTCCTGTGATAAACATTTCTCTAGTGTTTACTGTCTAAAAGAGTGCAGGCTAGTAGCTTTAGTATTGTTCTTCACCCTCCCTGTTGGTGTCTTGCTGTTATACTTGGTGGCTTTGCAGTTGCCCGCCCCTACTGTAAATTTGATCTGGGACACTCCTCCCAGTCTAGTGCCATTAGGTCATTCTACCTAATACAGAGAGAACATTTGAGAAGGCCAAACCACTTAGTTTCCTAACCTTGAAATTATCTTCTGCATCTCCTTTCTCCCTTTCCTTTACAAAAAAAAACTTTGCTAGAATCTCCCTGTGTTTTGCTTAACTGTAACAAAAAATGTACGCTTGTTTCCTGCCTTTCCTGTAACTAGTCTAGTTCAGATACAGATTTGCTATATCCAGGACTGTTTGTAAGCTCCTGAGGCTCCCAAGCCTTTCTGTGTTGGAGGGAAGCCTGCTAGCTTATCAGTGGGAGTGGTAAGCACTAGGTAACCTGTCTACTACATAAGGAGTGGTTTCTGACCCAGAAATTGTAGTTATTGGCCGTTTAGGCAATTTTTCCATCTCTTTCAACTTTCTGATTTAAAAACTCACATTTTCACTTGTTTCTTTCCTGTAACTAGTCTAGTTCAGATACAGATTCTTAGTTTTAGCACTTGAATTTGCTTATTTATGCTCAACATTTGTTCAGAACTTGTTGTAAGCACTAAATAAGTTACAGATGACTACACCACTCAACCTTTCTCATTACCTAGAGGAAAACGGTTTTTGTACTTATTTCCTCACTTGCTTAGAGAACAACTGCTATTTTACTCACTTTCTTTACTTGTCTAGAGGAAAATAGTTTTTTTATTCAGGCATGTCCAAGGTTTAGCTCCCACTGTTCTCTCCTGTCTATCTGATGAATCTGGGCATCTTGTGGCAATGTAGCAATTGCCTCATTTCCACAGACAACCCTCTCCTCCTCCCACACAACACTACAATCTGTGAGCGATGCACTTATCTAGCCAAACTGGAGATAAAGCTCTCTCCAACCAAGACTGAACTTGACAGTCAAGAGTAGAAGGTAAACACTTGCACCGCACCACACTCATCACATAGTTCCACTAAACCTACACCACCAAAATCCACACATAGAAACACAAAAATGTTTGTGGAGGCTATCTATAATCTGCTGAAGCAACCGAGACCTCCAAAGCAGAAAGGCAAACAACCTCCACCCCCAACACAACACAAATGACACACCGCCCACAGACTCAGTGTGCCACTCAACCACAGCCCATAAGGCAAAACAACGTACCCAACACACTAGTCATGGGTGACTCTATAGTTAGGCACACTGATGTCCCACTCACCAGGCTAAACAAGGAGAAGGCTACTGTCAGCTGTCTGTCAGGTGTCAGGATCCACCATATAACCCACGCACTCAGGTCACTCCACAACAAGTACAAATATGACTCTATCATTGTCCATGTTGGTGTGAATGACCTGAGACATACCTCCCTGGACTACATGAAAAGAGACGTGGAAGAGCTCTCCGATGATCTAGCCCAAGCAGGTATGATCCTAGCCCTGAGTAGCATCCTGCCATCACCCAGAATGATAACGCAGTGCAAGGACAAAATGATTGACTTCAACAATTGACTAAGCTTCTGATGTCATTCTAAGGGGATCCAGTATCTGTCTGCCTGGGATGACATGGTCGGCAGACCACAAAGTTTTGCCAGAGATGGCCTGCCCCTATCATCCCTGGGATTCTGGATACTGGCTAAAGCTCTTGCCGCCCCATAGTGCCTTTTTTAGGCAAGGTTGAAATGACAAATTCACCACTGTAACAGGAACAGGCAAGCAAAAACTGAGGGTAATGCTACTCAGTGCTAGAAATCTAAATCTCAAAATGCCCTCCAGGGAGTCACTCCTTAAAATGGAGAACATTGATACCTGTGGAGTGACTGCGACCTGGTTCAAGGCTCCAGAGGGCACCCCTGCAGTTCCAGGCTATAACGCATACCACACTTTTCGGCCACCTAACCTTGACCAGAACACCAAAGGTGGAGGTGTGTCCATATTCATTAAGGATATCCACACCTCCAGGCTAGTTGCTCAGCATAATGCATCCGAGGTTATTCAAGCGCAACTAACTCTGGGCAAAACTGCAGTCCAAATTGTAGCTTGCTGCAGATCCCCCACCATGCCCTAGGATTCCCACTCCTCTTTTCTTAATATACTGGAAAATATTAGGGTTCAACCAAACACCCTAATAATGGGTGATTTCAACTACACCACCATTAACTGGGAAATCTACTTGTGTACCAACTCCTTCGCTCAACGCTTTCTGGAATTCATAAATTCCAGTCCCCTGGATCAACTTATCCACACCCCCACCAAGGGCAACAGTATCCTAGACCTAGTCATTACCAACATGAGTGACAGGTGTTCCACATCTGAAGTGAACTCCTCGTTGGTCAGATCTTGACCATAAGCTAATCACCCTAGATATCCGGGTCTATATTAGAACACCGAACATTCAAAATGTTGAGTGTTATAATATCGACCCATTTTCAGCAAACGCTGAAAATATCAAAGAAACAGAAAAACAAATTTTTTCCTAGGGAAAGAATTCGGTTGTCCGTTTCTGTTGCTTCTGTATTTTTGGTGCTCTGGTGGAAAGTTACAGGTCGGGTTCAGGTAAGTGTGTGATTGTGTGGACGTGAGGGTTAGGGCGGGTTAGGTGAGTTAGGGCGTGGGTCAGGTAAGTGTGTGATGGTGTGGACGTGAGGGTTAGGGCTGGGTAGGTGGGTTAGAGCGTGGGTGAGGTGACTGTGCGATAGTGACAGACCTTAGGGTTAGGGTTTGGGTTAAGGTAAGTGGATAGTTAGTGGTGTATGTATAGTTGAGTGTAGGGTTAGGTGTAAGAGTTTAGGTGTATGTGTGTGGATTGCTGTTTGTTTGGTGCGCTTGTGTTGTGTCTATGTGTTTTGGAACAGCACATTTTTTCACTAGGAAAAAATTTGCTCTTTTGAATGTTCGATGTTTTGACTTTTTGATTGATAGGGTTTGATATTAAACACTCGACATTTTGAAAGTTTGGTGTTCTAATATAGACCCAGATATTCACATCCCGCTCCCCATTAAGGAAACCACGGTAAAAAAGTTCTCCAAAGCCAACTTCTTGCTTCTTAAGACAGAAGTGGTGAACTTCATGACACCCATGCAGATGCACAATACAGTTATGACTGCTGAATCCTACACAAATGCACTCTGTAAGCACTTGCACAAGTGCACGGATCGTACTATCCCAAACAGAACCAAGACGCTATCCTCCAAAAAAGGAAGCCATTCTGGTGGTCCCCTGTCATAAACAAAGTCTACAACAGAAGGAAGAAACTGTTGCAAAAGAGAGTAAAATCCCATGAGTGGAGGAGCTCCCTGGTCAGCTTTAGTAAGAAGCTGAAATCCCTTATAAGATCCTCCAAAGTTAGCTACGAAAACAAAATCACCACTGATTCTGGGGACAACCACAAAGCATTCTATAGCTATGTCAAGAATCTCAATGGCAACACCCAGATGTGAGTTACAGCACAATGGCATGAAAATTACAGAACCAACAGATATTGCCAACATCCTGGAAGATAGATTCGGTGCTAACTTTACCCCCTCTCACCCCCTAAAGGGCCCGTATCTATACAGGAAGAATGCAGATTCCCTGTAATCACAACTACGCAAGTAAAAGCTGCACTCTCTCTAAAGCCAAAAACACAACATCCATGGGACCAGACAACATCCCAGGTTGCGTTTTACACTAACTTCAGAACGAACTGGCTCCCCACAAAAGCACCATACTCAGTCATAGCCTCATGTCAGGCTTTGTGCCCACTGAATGGCGCACAGCAACAGTTATCCCACTCCACAAAGGGGGAGCCACCACTGATTCCAGGAACTATTGCCCTATTAGCCTGACAAGCCTGGTCTGTAAGGCCATGGAAAGTATCATCATGGAACTCATAAACAAAGACATTGGTAACCTCCAAACTCTGGACCCCACCCAGTTTGGATTTGTGAAAGGCAGATCATGCCTCCTGAACTTGATTGACTTCTTTGAGGCAGTCACCAAAGCCATAGACGAGGGTAAAGTGGTTCACACAGCCTATCTTGACCTCGCCAAGGCTTTCAACACCATCCCCCATTCTGGAATTATAGCCAAACTCACTAAACTAGGTATAAATCCCTACGTCCTAAGATGGTTTGCCAACTGGCTCACTGACAGAACCCACATTGTAAAAGTTGCAGACTCCAAATCTGACTTCAAATCAGTGGCAAGTGGAGTACCACAGGGTTCAGTCCTGGGACCTCTCCTGTTAGCCAAACACAGAAGGTCTTTGGCTAATGAAGCTCACAGATGACTGCAAACTAGGAGCCATAGTCGAGTCCCCAAATGATGTGGACGTCCCACAGAAGGGCCTCACTGAGACAGATGCCTGATGTTTTTGCCATGGCCTCAAGCTCAATGCCAAAAAGTGCATTGTCATCCCCTTTGGTAAAAACTCATTACCCATGAACTACCCCATAGGCGGAACTCTACTTAAAGCCGAATGTGTGATGAGACACCTTGGGACCCAGGGGGACACTAGTCTCTCTTTTGATAATCACATCACCACAGTAGTCAGGAAATCCTTCTACATGGCACACACCATCACAAAAGGGTTTTCATCCAGGAAAAAAGATCATTGTTCCCCTCTACTTGACACTCATTTGACCCATTAATAGAGTACAACACCCCGTCTGGAATGTACCTCACAAAACATCTGCAGCAGCTGGAAAGGCCACAGAAGTACCTCTCAAAAAGAACTACTGGCCTCAAACAGATGCCCTACATTGACAGTCTCAAAAAACTCCAGCTTTACTCTGTAGTATATCGCCTACTCTGAAGTTATCTCTGCCTAACATATAAAGCTATGTCAAACCCAGAGCTGCTGGACAATGCTACACCTAATGAAATCCCAATCCCTCAGAGCTACACACACTAGGGGTCTAAACCTTGTCACCACAATAAACAGGACATGCTGGAGGGATAGATTCCTGTCTCAGAGACTTCCCATACTCTGGAAAAAGCTACCGATCTATGTCAAGCAAAATTCCTCATTAGCACTCTTGAAGAAAAATGTTGATGAGTGGATGGGAAATAGGAAATACGCCCCGGGGATCACTTCTGTGGCTCTGATCGACAGGGGCACAGGGAAATAACTTTGAGTGGCATAAGCCAGGGAACCTTGTTGACTAGGCTTACTTAGGCACTTGGGCCGATAGCCTAGTACCTACCTATGAATCTAAGTGTTCCTCAAACTGAAGGCTGTGGAAATGGTATTCTGCTTTTGGGCACAGTCATGGTGTGATCTCTCTGCATCTCTTCTCAGCAAATGCATCAGGTTCTTTTCCCTGATCCCCCCACCAGGGAAATCACCAAGGGATGCTGTACTTCACAACTGGTGGTCTGGTCTCTTTTACACTTACCCCTTGTTTACACTAGTCCCCAGATTTCTTCAGAAAGCATTTCGAATGACATGCACAGTTATACTCATTGCCCCTTACTGCCCTTATCAGATTTGGTTTCTCTTTCTTTGGTCTCATTTGCTTTGGACCCCCCCATGGATTTCTGTATCCAGTTCCAGACCTTCTGTCTTACCTCTGGACATCAAGGCCTAAAGTCATGAAGTTTGACGCACACTTTTTTTTTTTTTGTTTGCTTTATTCATTAAGTTTGGTGTATTCACCTTAAAACTTCGTTTTCTAGCAAGACATTGCATTTCAGACATTATTCTCCTTAAGAAAATACATGCTAATGGAGTACCTGTTTCTGGGGGTTGGTATAAAGTGGATTGGAATGAAGAGGAGGGGTAGTATAAAGTTTGCTTGCATTTTTTTCTGTACATTCTATGGTTTATACAGAACTCTTTTGAAGCCACATATGCTTTTTTTCCTCCTACTGTGTACTACTGTTATGTTGAGTGTCACTCTCTGGTTTTGGCTACTGTGTCACTTTTTTTAATAAGTGACCTAGTGTTTAATTTGGGTTTGTGAATCCACTATGTGAATGCCATTCAAGTAATGATGTATTAATAGTGCAGTTCGGTTTGTTCCTCTTAGTTGTATTTATGTTTGTAGTCTTTGTGACCATTTGTGTGTAGAGGAGTAATAGGTTATTTATTGTATATGTTGCAACATCCCTGCTTTGGGCCATGTGATCAAGGAGTTTCAATCCTCACCACAGACACCGGTGAGGGACATTCACTTGGAACAAAAATGGATACACACAGTATTTTCAGATGCAGCTGTCTGCATCAAGCACATTTTCCCTTAAGAGCACATAGGAAACACAGGGGGCTTGGGTTTCCCTGTCTCTCTCTCTCCAGGCCCCCCAGTAAGACTCCCCACTGACACAGCTGTAAAGTTGAGTCCTCACCTGAGTGTTCCAAGCCAAGTCCTCCATCACCCTCTCTCTGAAACCAGTGCTGTGTGTCCCTGCTCCAAGTAGCTGACACTCTGTGAGATTTGATTTTCACACACGCACCTACCCACCCACCCCTGGGAAAGGCCAGCACTGATTTACTTACTCTGCTTCCCTTTGCCCAGACTATAAGCTAGCTACACTGTCACCAACCAGCTGCTCTAAGGCTTTTACAAGGGTACCCAGTTATAGGTTCATAGGTTCATACAAGGCTATCTGCCCTAGGGCATTTATAAGCCTAGCTAGAGTGTGTTTGGCTTTCGCCACCCATTTTAAATTAATTTTGCTATGCCCTTTTTCGAGGTTAGTATACTGTGCCTCGGTCTAACAGTGACACAGAAGTGATACCCGAGGTAAACCTACGATCTCCCATCCACTCATCAAGATTCCTCTTGAAGAGAGTCAATGAGGGACTCTGCCTAACCTGGACTGGGATTTTATTCCAGAGTGAAGGGAGCCTCTGGGTTATGAATCTGTCCCTCCAGCATGTGCTATTTATTTCATTGCTGAGGTTCAAGTCTAAATTCTAATTCAAATGGTAGTGTTTGTCCATTGCAGCAAGGCTTTCAGGAGCAGCCACAGTTTCACCAAATAAATATAAGTACTCCCAAAGGTTAAAATATTTTCTAAAAGACAAGCCACAATGAAATGTTTAAATATATTTAATAATAAATAATAATAAGAACATGAAGATACTGAATATCTGTTTACAATAAACACCAGAGTTTCAGCCACAGGAAATATTAAAGATAACACAGATGAATAGATTCATACTGATACAGAAAAACAGTACTTAACTAATCTCACTGCATTTACTTGACTGATCTTTAGAATTACTGTTTCTTACTTAATGAAGCAAGGCAAAATTAAGTAGGTGAGTGGTCCTGTCAGTTCTATAAGCAGATTGCACTGGGTCTTCTGTCTCATCTAGTATTAAAACATCATTTCAGTGATGGATTACAGAATAACATCACATACATCTGTTCATTTGACTCTGTTTCCCACACTACCCCAGTTGCTAGAAACTGAACCAGAATTTAGCACGTGCATTACCATACACACAAATAGAGCTGTTTTGAGATGTGTTATAGCATCTGGAAGCTATAAAACCATTTCAAAACGTCCACTCTTCCAGAGTAGCAATTAATTTACCTGTAAGGACAATACATTAGGTTTCTTAGTCTTGATTTTCACAAACATTTTGTCTCTGGCTGTAATCTGAACTATAAGATACAATCTCTGTGGCCTAAACCAGGTAATTTAATTTCAGAATATTTTTCGAAGTTAACTGGACTGAGGTAGCGTCTTCTATTCCAGTATCCTGTGTTATAATATATTCATTTGAACAGTTATAATACAGTCTGACATACAGGTGTTTTTCTTTTGTGTCCAGTAGGACCCACTGTTCGTACATTTTAAACACAAGCAGTTTTACAAATACATTTTCAATGCAAGCATCTTTACAAATCAGTTTGATATACAAATGACCTATAATTCCTTGCAAAACTCCAGCTAGGTATGCTGGCATATGTTGCACATCTACTGCCCTACTTCTCTTGGCATAGTTGGCACTACATAACATCATCACATATGTCATGTGTTACCTGAAAATTAATTGTTCTCTTAAAACTGTAGTACTGCTATGGATTATAATGGTTAGAAATCGTGACTGCGAGTCTCAGAATTTAGTAATCATAATAATGTGTGCTCTATGTTAGGCGGTTACTGGGCATGTAATGTTGTATGAAGGGTACAATAGCATTGAACTGGGGTATGTTGTCCTGCTATAGCCCTATCATGCAAGGAAGAAAGGCTTTTGGTTGATGTGTGTATTTCCTTTGCACAAAAGCTAGTTTGATGGAAGTGGTTGTAGGGCAGGAGAAATTGTAGTTGTGGAAAGGCGGTCTATTAGTGTAATGCAAAGATGGGTGATAGTTATAGTGATGTTTATGAAAAAGCTGTCTGAAGTCTAAAACGCTAATCAGTAAAAAATAAATAAATAAAAATAAAAGTATCTGTCCATTTAAGATGGTGAAGAAAAAAGCTGGTAAAAAGTCTGTAAGAATTACCTGCTTAATCTGAACAGGTCTAACAACATTGAAATACCAAGCTTGCAAAAAATTACATGTGACCTACCTTGCCTGTTCCCCTTGGTATTTAGTAGGTTAGGTTGTTCTTAATAACAGTTGTGTGTCCCTCTTGAAATATCTGGTATTTGAATTTGTAGCAGAAAATGCACCGTATTGTTCAGGCAAAGAAGGAAAGACCAGGAACCTGTCATGGTTAAAATTCTTTACTTGTAAAGTGAAATTTAAAAATAATTCCAGGCAGTACAAGTCTGGTGCTGATTCTTAAAAACAAAACATTAGAGGAACGTAAAACATTTGTGTAACACCCAGGTAGGCGTGTTAATTGATTGACATTTATGTAAATAAATCTGCAAAGGCTCCAACTTGGTGGCACCTAGATATACATTTAAGATTAAATTAAGTTAACTGTGTTAATTCATAACAAACCAGTCACTCAGGTCACACACTTTCTATTTTTAAATACGTTATTAAATCTTATAAACCATACTTTCATTAGAAACTCAAGTTTGGCTGTGAACGAATGGAACAATGCAACTGGGGGAGGGAGGAGGTTATAAACTTTATTACAACACATGAATAGAAGTTGCAGGAGAAGTGGAAGGGGGTGGGGGGAAGTGTAGTGCAATAATAAAAATAAACATTTGTCACTGTTTTTTCTTGGTTTGGTCTCTAGAAGGAGGAGTATGTGTTTTTATATAAAATACGTTAGGTAAAACACTTGTCATCTGTATAGTTCCAGCTCAGAAATTAAAAAGAACTAAAGCAGTCTCTGATCATACTCTTGCAAATACTTCATCCTATCTCCATGAAAACTTCTCGTGGGGACAAAAATATAGCTACAGCTTATTAAGGAAAAAATAAACACTTGGGAAAATAGATCTGGGAAATTGTAACTTTAAAGGAGTTGAAGTGAGCTGCTGGTTAAGGTTAGAGTGGGTGCCTGTGCTGGGGTTTAAAGCTGGTATATTTCAAGCTCAAGTGCCATGTTAGCAAAGGACAGAGTTGAAATAACAGATAATATACAATAGAGTTGCTGTGAAGCTAGTCTGCCTTTAAAGAGTGAGTAAAGATAGGGATCAGCAATACCGTATAGGGTCATAAACTATAAATTCTTATAAAAATGTATTAAAAATAAAAGTCATCAAGGTGGGTGTGAGCCAGAGGAAAGAACAAATATGTGTCTTAAGTTACACAAGTAAGGAACGATAAGATGTTGTGGCACAGTGATTGCAAACACAGAGTGGTGTCAGAGGTTTTGATCAACATTAACAAGTAAGATATTAAGGAAGTAAAAAGGAGGGCAGAAAACACTTGCAGCATACGGGAGAAAGTTGATTAAGAAATAATTGTGGTGGTTCAGCTGTCTCAGATTTAAAATACAGTTAACAGAGATTGTGGTATTAAGTCCTGAGAGTTTGTTCACCATCAGATGGATCTGCCATTCAGTCTCCTTCTCAAGTGTGTCATTTGTATTTCCTTGAAATAGTTAAATCAACTTGTCCTCACCCACAAAATTATTCAAAACCCTCTCACCTGCCCTGCCATCTCCTCCCTTGTCCAGCCTCAAACTTGTAACAGAGTCCTCAGATCCTCCAACAGACCACTGTTCAAAGTTACTCAGTCCCGAAACTCCCACGGAGACTCCTCGATCCAAACAAAATTGCTAAGTACTGGAATTCCCTCCCTTTAATCTTACAAAGTACCCCATCCTTTTCTGACTTCAAACGTAGGCTAAAAGAACACCTCAGTAACAACTGGTTATACCCATATTGCTCTGCTGGTTAATGTCCTTTACCACCTTTCACATGTTTTACTCTCTTCCAAAAATACTTCTCCCTCATTCTCTGCATTTACCCACTACATCTCTCCCTTGTACTACCTCTTTACCTCCTAAGCGCTCTATATTGTCCCTTCCTTTCTGCCTGAATCCTCTCCTTTCTGCTCGCCTCCCATATGAATATTCAACTTATCAAATGACCCTTTACATTTCTTATAACTCTGTAATCTAATATCCTAGGGATGTACTACCCTGTTGATTCTCTGTTTTGTTATGTAACAGTTTTAGTGCTAATCAAATGTCTAATATTGTATTGTACATTAATGGAGCTTTTCTCCCTGGGTCTCCACTGAAAATGGGCTACCAAGCCCAGTCGGACACTACCCGGTAAACATATGCAAATAAATAAATAATACATAAATGATCCTGTCTGTGATGAGAAAATGAAAGATGTGACCAGCTTTCTCTGTGGCATATTTTGCCATTGGGTTGGAGTTTATTCCATGCCATATATCAGCGTAATGTTTGGCCATCCTGGTTTTTAATTTGTTAATGGTTTTGCCCACATAGAAAGCATTGCAATGATGGCACTGGGCTATATGTATTGTTTTTGTATATGCTGCAATTGCCAAAGCAGTGGATCTTGAAAGTCTTTTTGTTGTTGGACAGTACAAAGATGCTTTACAGAAAATATTTATAGTAGGTGCATTCCAGGAGGGCTGCAAGGTTAAGTGCCTGGTGGTTGTTGGATCAGGTTGCGAATGGGGAGGTGGTTGCTGTTTTCAACAAAGTCACAGGTATTTTTGGTTCTGCAGGTGGTGAAGGTTGGTTTAGTTGGCAGTATCTTGTTGAGGGAATTGTTTTCACTTATGATGCACCAGTTGCCTAGTATTGCCTTCCTAAGTTTGTGATAATCAGATGAAAATGTTAGTCATGCTGGTGCTCCATTTTTGCTATCTTTTTGTTGGATGATTCTTTGGATGTAGTGTGAGGTGATGTTTTCTCATCAGAGAAGCAGAAGATGGCAAGGCAAGAGAGACCTGAAGCAACACTGGATACCACCCACAGACAGGAAGGAGGAACGGAAACAGTCGCCACAAATTTAATATAATCTGGAACCATTCTAAAAAACCTCTCAGTAAAACAGATTCAAGTGTATTTAGAAAAAGGACTCCCATTTATACCACAACAAAGAAGCAACCTAGTCCATACAATCATTGACCTAAAATTGTTTATCAGGAAATTGAACTGCAAAATTAATTTTTGCTATAAATTTTGCTATAAAGGTCTGAAACGCAGCATATAGTTAAGAAAGTGACTTATTTCACTAGTGACAGAAGGCTGAGCAATGCATAATCCTTCTCCTACATTTAAATTATTTGAAATGTTTTACTGTGACATTTTGTAGTGAAATGTGTAATGTTAATGAGTTAACCTATAGCTTTCTGCAGTATACAGTTTTCTGTATAATCTTTGGTTGTGCATGTATATTTTTGGCCTGTCTGATTCTAATATCGATCATCATTTTTTTTTTTGCCTGCACTCATAGTAACTGACATGACATTATGGGAGTTAACACATTTTTGTGGTATTTGATCTGCCTGCATTTCAGTTCTTTTTGCCTACTGGTCTGTCAGTATTTTTCACTTTTTCTGCCCACACTACAATACTAGTAACCAATATTGTTTTCTGGTTTATCTGTCTTTCTGTATTTCATGTTACACTGAAGTCAATATGTTTAACTGTTAATTTCCGTTGGCCAGGGTTGCACCACAGGTTTCTGTAATTATCCAGTAGTAACAAAATGGGGTGGGAGTAGCCTCAATTTTTTTTTGCTGAACCTGGGCCTAGCTTTTCTCAGCAATGTGTACTCATCTTCATGTGGACCCTTGAGTCATTTCACTTCATGAAGCTGTGATGATAAAGGGGCTGCTGTTATTTTTTAATATACATCATATACTTGGAATTTTTTTTTCCTTTTATGGCTAATAAATTTCTTTTAGCACAATAAAGCAGTGGGTGCTGGGAAAACAGTTTTGAGTTACTAGAATGTAAAGGAGACAGGTATGTTAAATTACACAGGGTAGGGTACATTAACAGGCAGGTAGCGTGTTTGCAGTGTTGGCTTAAAATAGACTCTTGTTGCTTATGCTGTTTGGTCTGGGGTTTGTACTTCACATGTTCTCTGGTGTGGGGTGTTACCTTTCACAACAGTTTGCCTCAATGGGCTCATCAAATTAATCTGATGGGCAACATTCCACTACTGTTAATGGGAGCTTATTCTGTATAATGTTGATTTTTATAGATGTATTAATCTAGCAAATGTAGTCACCATCAGAATAATTCTGCTTTTCTAAATGTTTTAATTTTGCAAATACAGTCACCCTGAGTAAGTGTCAGGATGCTAACATTAACTTTGCCAAGTCCTCCACCACGGTTTGCTGCATTGACAGTGTGGCCAAGTTGGAAACCATTCTTAGGCAGCTCGCTTTTTGACAGCCTGTGCTGTAGTAATTCTGCTTATTTCCATTGCCAATTAGAAATGAAGCGCACATACTTGTCAGGATCAGCAAGAAGAAAGCTGCAGTAGCAGAGGAGCAAGGATGAAAAGAGACAGCAGGGTTCTGTTAGGAAATTTTTCTGTGGGTTGTCAGAGAAGGAAGAAGCAAAAGGTCAGTCTACAGTGGAATACTGTGGTCCTGTAGTGCAAACTACCCACTGTGAGACAAGTACCTTTACTATGAAAGTGTCCACTCCTGTTGCAGCTGCACCCTATACTGCCCACTATGACCAGAGTGCCATTGCAATGCAAGAAATTATGTTACAATGTGAAGATGTTTTGCTGGCATCACCTGAGTTCAAGGCTGAAGCAGCCAATACTTCTATACTGTCAGCAGATGTGACTTGTGACTTGCAGGGAGTGTCAGGAGAAAAATGTTTTTTTTTTTCTTGACGTCTTAAGTTTTTAGCTCTGCTCACTTAAGAAACATTTCTTTTGCATTCATTGACTGAATACGAATTAGATGTTGTTAATCAGTGGGAAGAGCTGTGGAAACCGTTTTCTTATTTAAGGTAATCACTTAACATTCCTCTTCAGCTACAAGAGCTCTGAGTTTAAAATTGATTTTTGACTACATTGATTTTTTTCTTTTTTTGATTTTTCCCACCCACCTGCCCAATTCCTTTTGTGCGTTTAAACTTGTTGCCGATTTAGCTGTCCGACCTTACTGTGAATTAAAGTTTGCAAGCCCCTCCCAGTGATAGCTCTACTGGACACTGATAGCTAAAACTATAAGGCATTCCCATTAGACTCTTAAAGCTTGAGCAAGCTTCTGTTTCATACAGTCTAATTTCAGCTAGTGCACACTGCTATATTAAGAGTGGTAATCTGAATTGTGTATTGTTTTTTTTGCATTTTTCCTTATTTTATCCAAAGACATCTGTCTGCACTTTTAACTTGGTCAGGGACATTTGTCTTGTAGTATATCTCACAGTAGTGAGGGAATTGTGAGTAGTTGCTGCAGGATCCGATACTCGTTTATTTCATTTGTACTGCTTTTTATGGCTTGTATTTTACATGGTCTGGGGTCTTAGTCTTATGGTATAACTCACAATAGTGAGGGAATTATGATTTTCTACAGGCTCTGAGTTTCATTTATTACACTTCTTCATTTTTCTGTTTCAATTTTACTTCACAGCTCTCAACCTTCTATCTCTACAATGAGGGACACTAGCCTTCATAATGTGGAACAAATGAGCAAAATACTAATACCATGGAGTTAAAAAAATTCCTAACACTGAATGTGTGGCAGAGCCTTTCAGTGTGAAACTTTGAGGAACATGAACATTTTAAGACCCCAAATGAGGTACATTCCTCGTAATGTGTTACATTTGAGAGGTATGTCTTACTTGGTCTGGAACCTTAGTATTGTAGTATCACTAACAATAGTGAGATAACTGTGAATTTCTGCAGGATCAGCAACTTGTATATACACTTATACTGGATTTTTACTGTTTACTAATTAGATTCCTCTCCAAGGCATCTCCTATAACATGTGGTGAGCTGTGCAGCAGTGGTTTGCAGTGCCCTGTATAGAAGTAGGCACCTAGATTTGTAATTTTCCATATAAAATGTTCTCTGCTGTTTTCTCAAGTATCTAGCTGTGTGTAGAGCAATTAGTTTGTTACATCATGGGATCATAGGAGGTACTAGGCTAATGGCAGCAGGGCACTTACACATAACTCTCAAGTGTACCTCATTACAAGGAACGTACCTCCTTTGGGGACTTAAAAAGTTCATGTTCCTTAAAGTTCCACATCGAAAGGTTCCGTCACACTTTCAGTGTTAGGAAGGTTTCAACTGATATCCATGGTAAATAGAAAATAATCATATTAATTCATTAAAAGTTTTTTTTTTCATAAGTAAACCAGCATATTTTAACCATCCTATGACCTTCCTAGTTGAAGTGTTCCACATTATGAGGATTAGTCTTCCTCATTCTGGAGATGGAAGGTTGAGAGCTATGCACTTACAAGCCTAGCCAAGTTCAACCCATGTTCCCAAGGGTGTCTGGTTCAAGCAGACACTAAAATCAGCACCTATTGCCCCTGTCCAAGAGGGGCACTAACTACTGATCACTGAAAACTGAATGATAGGTTCATGGATTAGTACTAGGCAACTGCCTGTATGGACTAATTTTAAAGCTAGCCAATTATCCCATGTGAGAATCAAACCCTGCACTTTGTGTCTGTAAAGTGAACACCTTAACCATTATGCCAACCTTCCACCCTGCAGTGGAGAAGCAGTACCCCAAAAGTGTTGTTTTAGATCCATCCTAGACATCCCATCCCAACCCAGCAATAACAAACCTCAGTTGCACCATCCCTCATAGATCACAAAAAGGAGGATGTACACCCATGGATGGTGTGTTTTCCTACTGTTTATGTAGCCCCCCCTGGTGGAAACGGGCATCCTGAGACAAATATAGCTGTTGTCTCATGCTTACTGACAACTACTTATTCTTAAGCAGACTGATACCGTTATGTGAGAGATGTAATTACACTATGCCTTTTGAGACAAAGCTGTCACATACGGATGCTGATATCTCCAAATAGGTTGCCAGTAACTCACATAATACACCCACTATGGGTCAAACACACAAACTCACATATGCTGAGGCTCTTAAATACAATCTACTCAAACCTGAAAGGCCTCCCATATGCTGCCCTCAGCAACCTCCCAAACACTCTACCAAGGCAACACCACCCCAGGACAAACAAAACCACATCTCACAATGTGTCAGACTTTAAACCCTTAAGGAAAACTGCCACACAACCCAGTATATTGGTCACTGGAGAGACTCTTCTGAGACACACTGATACCTTCCTCGTAAGGCTAAACAAAGAGATAGTCTTATTTAGGGACAAGTATCTGCCAGATCACACATGCTCTCAGGACATTAAACCACATGTATCAGTATGATTTTGTTGTAGTCCGTGTGGTTGCTAATGGCTGAGATGTACCTCCCCGGACTATATGAAAAGAGACTTGATAGATCTTTTAAGATTGTGTCCCAGGTAGGTATGAGCCCAGCATTGAGCAACATTCTACCTTCTCCAAGGAAGATACCACAATCTAAACAGAAGGTAATTAATTTTAGCAATTGCCTTAATTATTAGTGTCATTCTGTGTGGTCCAGTATTTGTCAGTTTTGAAGGGCATTATTGACAGACAATGATGCTTTGCCATGGATAGTATGGACCTATATCCACTAGGCTTTTGGATATTGCCAAAACATTATCCACCACATAGTGCCATTTTTTTTAGGAATTGCCAATCTGATAAACCTTCTATGCAAGATAAATGACGTGTTGCTGCTCAGTGCTAGGAGTCTTGACAAGAAACTCTACTGCCTGGAAGCACTCCTTACTCTGGAGAGTGTTGACATTTGTGCAGTTACTGAGATATGGTTTAAAGCCATGGAAGGCACCTCAGCAGTACAAGGTTATAATGCCTTCCACATGTTTAGATTAGCTACCAAACAAAAGGGAGAAGATGTTGAGGTTTATCACTCTACATAAAAAGTAAGCACATGTCAGGATTGGTAAAACAATATGACTTGGTTGAGCTGCTCCATGTCTAACTGACTGTGGGTAAAGTCCAATACCATATCCTTGCTAGCTATAGGTCCCCATCTATGACCCAGAATAATCTGGCCTGGGAATTGGGGAACTTCCATATCCTTTATAATAGGTGTCTTGGTGCCTTTGACATCTACCTGAGCCACCACCAACTTAGGCAGATGGGGACTCAGCTTAATGTTTCATGCGAAGGACAAAATATTCAGGAGTAAAGCACTCCCTTTATCTTACACTATAGTATCAGTAATCCATCTACCTGGTGTGGGAACAGAACCCACATCCTTCAATACTAGGGGTGAATGTGCTTCCTGTTGCAGCATGACATCGATGTATCTGATTTGATAATGTGTATAGATGATCCAATGAGAAGGTGTTTATAAATTCAGATTTTTATGCTGACTATCAAACAGGAAGTATTATGTATATCCTTCATACCTGTGCCCACAATCCTATATAAAGCTACTCTTAAACTTAAACTGTGCTCTTCTTCAGCTGATGGTTTTCCAAGCGAGTACCTAAAAATACCACACAATAGTATTGTCTGTCCTGTCTTGGTCTTTATAAATAGGTCAATCCAGGAATCCCATGATCCCTCTCTCTGAAAAATGTTAAACATCATCCCTCTGCACAGAAGAAGAACTTCAACAGACATAAATAACTTTAGACCTATAGCAATCTTATCTCTCTCCTCCAAAATACTTGAAAAATGTATTCATAAAGAATTGCTAGACTGTCTCCTGTAGGAAGAACTCCTATCCCCCTACACATCATTGCTTCCCATAGTACTACACTGTCCTTTTAACCTATAGAGATACTGTCAATAAAACTAGAGATAACGGCAATCTAGTTTCTTCCTTATTTCTAGACATGTCCAAAGCCTTCAACACAATTTGTCACAGCAAACTTCTACTTCAGATGCCCTCACTAGGTCTGTCCCAGCCAACTCTTTTGTGGTTCGAAAGCTACCTATCCAGTAGGTATCAATCAATAAAATGACACTCCATGCTCTCTTCTTAGCTTCCGGTCACCACCACAAGACTCTATCCTTGGTCCTCTCCTCTTTAACCTTTTCACCAATGCACTCTATACATCCACACAGCAGGCCACCCAAATACAATACCCGGATGATTCCACTCTCATTTTCACATCTAACAACATGGTACTCCTCCAAAAACTTGCTTAGGAAGCTTTAACAGCCACTTCAACATGGCTTCATAACTCGCAACTCATGCTCAAACCCACAAAGACCAAACTACTACTTTTTCCCCCAAAACACTCCCTCTCTCATCAAAAACCAAAATGATAATGCAACTATTGAAGTCACTTCTCTTAGCAAATTATTAGGGGTGATAGTGGATTATGATCTTACATTTGACCTACATATACAAAATTGCATAAGAAAAACTCATCAAAAACTAGGGATGCTTTACAGAGGCAAAAACCTTCTCGCCGACGCAAATAAAACTACACTTGCCACTACCCATCTCCTCCTCAGACTATGGTTCTTCCATCCTTACTAACCTCTAGGTTTCATAAAAATGAATGTTTGAACAATGCTATAACAAAGTTGCTAAATTTGCAGCAAATACCCCTTTGAGAACCCACAACTGTATAGCACTAAAAAGTCCAAATTGGTTAGAACTGCCTCATCAACTAACATATACCCAGCTTCTTACCACCTACAAAATTATCCAGCATCCATATGCTTGTCCATCACAAAAAAAAAATCTACACAAATGTTCCCAGTCAGTCATTGCAATCCAGTGACTGAAAACTCCCGTTACAAACCTTTCAAATCTGCTGGACATTGTCTGTACTACTACAAGGTTGCTGAGGCCTGGAACTCCTTACCTGTGTCCATCAGGTCAAAACCCTCCCTCCCGTCTTCCAAAACCATTCTGAAAGACTTCCTAGCTAAAATCTGTCTCTGTTATTGCTAAAAAACAGGATAAACTATATTCCAGATGTGAACAAGAACCTTTTCATTCCTTATACCTCCTTACTCTCCTTTCTTCACTTATTTCCCTACTTTTATCAAATTCTCTTCCCTGAGTTTCTCTCTAAATATAATATAAGCCTGTTTTTCCCTCAATTCATATTGCATTTACTGTTTGTATTAAACTAACTTACTTTTAATTTCTCTACAAACTGCCTAAACTTTCTCTAAATATTGAATGATGGTCAAATAACCTGTATTAATTCTTAACCAATGTTTTTATATTATATCTAATTTGTTATAATTATTTAAACAGCAGATGTTTTTGTTTTATTTTTGAAGATTGTAAAACTATAATTTTTAATGTTTTGTAGTAATTTGGAGCTTTTCCCCCTGTGCCTCTGCTGAAAATGGTTTTCAACCCAATCGGACTTTGTAATCAAATGTCAGTAAATAAATAAATATGGTTTTCTACCCATGGCATTGTTTTTATTTAGGAAAGACAGAATACAGCTTGCATATAAGCATTTTGAATATATGAGTTTAAAACCATGCAGGAAAAGCAGTGATGATATAAAGCTAAGTGAAGCTACATAGTTTGAATTCTGAGCTAAAAGATTTTTCACTGGTAGAGCAATTAAGTCTGGTTAATCATTCATTTATGTCCTTTTAGCATGCTTCTACACGTGTTTTATATTTGTGTTTGGCTGAAGAAGGGTGTGCACTGTCCAAAAGGATATTTAAAAATCGGACTGTGTTTTGGATTTGAAAAAAAAAAACTTTTGGAATTTTATCTTGGTTTTGTGAACTTCATTTTGTTTATTTCTTGGGACATTCTTAGAATACAGCTTGTCTAGGAGAGATGTTTTTTAGAATACTCTGGTGTTTACAGCAGACAAATGTGGAAATGTCTCTGTGTGCATGTGTTTTACTACCTTACTGCCATTTTATGACTTTGACATTGCCCGAGACGCATCTTACTGTGGAATTGATCTGAGGTTTGGGTCATGATTGTAGCAGAGGATTTCAGGGTGCTACTCCATGAACTGACCACATATTGTTCTTGTATTATCATTTGCTTATTTACAGTGCATAAATATCCTCTGTTGTACAGTAAAATGGTGCCTGATGCAGGGAATGCAAGGGGTGCGTAAGTGTTTTACTTAGGTTGGTTACTTCTGTGGACTAGGCATTTTCTTGGGTGAGATGTATGTGTCTTAATTTCACCAACTATCCCTTTTGTACTCTGTCATAGTTAATAGGGCTATATTTACTGAGAAATCTTTACCATGCTGACATTGTTTAGTAATGCTAGGTAGCCCCCTACGTCTAAGAAATGTATCAGTTAATGCGGTCATTATTCCGTTATTTTGGTCTAAGTAGTAAGAATGGCTATGGGACTGTATAACTACAGAAATACCATCTTTGTTAAGGTAAGGCTTTTTCAAATACTTGGCATTATGCTCTCTTCTGTACTGTGGTTCATCAGGAATTTGAAAGGAATGGCCATTCAGTAGCAGGCAAGTATGAAGAAATGGAGTGTTTGTTAGCTTTACTTAGTAACTTTCTAATTTGATTAAGGTAACCTCTTGTAGGTTATGATTACAACTATCTCTGTTTGTCAATGCGTAAGTGGTAACTTGAGGTGGGTGGTTAAAAATTAGACATGGCTTTTTCAAAGCATCTTTTCAAGAGGTATGCAATCTTATGGTAAAGGTCAGGAGTTGAACATGAAGTGTGCACTGTTTTCTAGAGTGAAATAAAAAAAATGTTACCACCTTTCTAGAAAGCTTTGGTTGTGGCTATTTTTTCCTGGCTTGAGGTGAAGGGTTTCTGTCTGTAATTGTGAGAATACCACTACAAATGTTGCATGTGTATGTGTGTTTCTGTCATATAATGTGTATGCATTTGTTGATTAGTGTAGAGCACTGATCCTTGTGGGTCTTTTTCTAGCTCAGGCAGGGGTTTACAATTAGATGAAAAAAGATTCAATTTAGTAAAAAATTGTTTACACAGTAATAACCTTAAAGCAGTAATACAGTGCACAATTTAAAAGCAGTTTTTGGATTAATCAGTGCAAGGTTGGTAGTGTAGAACTGTGTGTGTGTGTGTGTGTGTGTGTGTGTGTGTGTGTGTGTGTGTGTGTGTGTGTGTGTGTGCGCGCGCGCTGTATCTTTAAGAAGCATTTCAAGGACTGAATGTACATATAAATAGCAAGCATGTGCTAGCTTCAGTGCCATTTTGAGAGTGCAGCCAGAAAAGTGAGCATGTATGAATGTAATAGCTAGTTTGTATGTAAGTTTGTCTAAGCTAAAGTCGTTAAGCTTCAATCCTGATGTGTTTGTACATAATAAAGCTGCTTGAACAGAACCCACAAAGACTTGTTTATTGCATCCTGAGTAGACGAGAGACATGGTGTCAGAACTGGGATTCCAGAGACTGCTTTACAAAGCTATGAGGTGCAGAGTTAACAGTGAAAGTAAATGAAGAGAAACAAGCATGAAAAAGGGCCAGAAAATAACTAAAGATAATGAAAACTTGTACAAACAGTTTATTTTATAAAAAAGATAAAACAGAGCATTACAAGGGCAGAAACTGCATTATTAAGCAAGCGAGAGGCACAAAAGGTTTAATAATTAAACAGAAATTAATCTGGTAAACGATTTTCAGAAAAGCACATAAGGGGGATGGAATTGCCTCGGAATTGCAAAACAAGCATGTTTAAAGTAAAATGAGCACAAGAAAAGTACAATGGGCATGAAAAGAGATTCAACAAGCAAAATGAATATAATAAGGGCAAAAACGGCACATTGAGCATAAATAAAGCAAGGTGACTGCATTTTTGTTTGGCAAAGTACTGTGTTTTGGCATAACTACTACTTTGTATTATATTCAAGGCATAACTAGAGTTATTCAAAGTACCTCAAAGTGTGTAAAAGTGCTTACAGTTAGCAATGTGCCATCCATGTCAGTGATTGGTCAGAATGCATCAAGTGATGAATGTCTCAAGATTACTACATCAGAATCTGAAATCGAGGCCACTGAAGTAATTCAGGAGTCAGAGAATAGGGCTACAACAACAATTGATGAAATTCCACCCATGTTTAATTCTTCTGTACTAACCACTAAGAACATTGAGATGGGAGCCAGACCAAAGTCTAATGCAACTTTTTTACCCCTGCTCACTCGCCTCCCTTTACAAGCGAGGACACGAGAGAACAACAGGAGAAGAAGACTGTTGAGCAACAACTGCAAGAGAAGGAATCTTTCTATGGACAATCCAATATAGAGACATTTAAACTGATATTTAATCTTTCTCATAAATGTTTATCTGATGTACAAATTGATGTTCTAAATAATGGCTTGTCTTTTGTACCAGCTGTTACTAGCAAGTTACATGATGTGATATTAGATTTAAGGCAATTTGCTAGGGAAGTAAATTTGCATTATATGTTTTCTAACACTGCTGCTGCTGAATGTAATAAGTATAAAAAAACTAGTACATTCATGCCTGTTTCTCAACCAGTGATAGATACTTTTTTGAAAGTTTGTGAGAATGAATTTTATACACTTATGTCCAGGCATAGACCAGGACACTTTAAATTTACAAGAAAAGTAGGCACTGAATGAGCTCATTGCTGACAGAAGTATTGTTATAAAATCTTCAGACAAAGGAGGTGCAGTAGTGGTGCTAGATTATTCTACATATGTAGAAACTATGAATAATATTTTAGATGAAACTACTTATATTCTTGTGAATATGAAAAAAGTGAGAGAGATTGTCAGTAATGTGAAGAATGATTTGTTTCAGTTATTACAGACTAGCATTGTTTCTAAGGATTTATATGACTATTTTATGGTAGATTTTCCTAAGATTCCTAATATATCAGGTCTACCTAAGATACCATAAATCTTTGGTAAAACCTCCTCTAAGGCGAATAGTAAATGACTCAGGATGGGTTACAGAAATAATTTCTAAATGGGTAGAAAGACAACTTAGAGACCTATGGTTAATAAGGCTGTCTCTGTGTTGAGACTCTTCACATTTTTTACAACTAAGTGAATATATGGATAGTTTGAATTCAAATGCAAGATTTATTTTTGTGACCCTAGATGTAAAGAGTCTCTTTACAGTCATTCCTGATGATATAGGGCTAAGGTATTGCTTTAAAGAAAGAGTAGCATACATGGACAAAAAAAATGTTGAAAGTATATGCAGACTGTTTAGTATTGTTCTTGAGAACAATGTGTTTACCTTTGAACAGAAGTTTTATTTACAGTGTTGGGGTGTTGCCATGGCCACACCCTATGCCAACAGCTATGGAAACCTAGTTCTAGCTGAATGGGAAATGAGATGCATTTCAATTGAAGAAAATCCGTGGCTAGCACATATGGGTTTATATCGCAGATTTGTGGATGGTGCCTTTTTTTATGGAAAGGGGATATACAACAACTGGATGCCTTTAACTATTTAGAGACAACCACCACATTTTAAGATTTACTGTGCATTCATCAGTATATTTTATAGAATTCTTTGATATTTTATTAAAAGTGGATGAAGGGGGTAAAATAAGTACTTTGTTATATTATAAGTCATGCTGGAAAAATGCTCTGTTTGATAGGGGTAGCATGCACCGCCACCATGTTTTTAAGAATGTCATGGATAATCAGCTTCTGAGAACGTCCCGACTTTGTAGTAAGGAAAGGGATTTTTTACATCATATAAATGTAACAGAGAATAGTTTGTTACAATGTGGTTACAAAAGTAGGGAAGTTAGGGAAGCATCAGAAAGGGCTAAGTCCATGAAAGATGGGAAAGGTAGACCTTGTTATTCAAAGAATACTGGAGATTCAGTTAATAAGGGACAGAGAAATATATGTAAGGTTAGGATACCCTTTAAGTTTAGTACTGATTTTAGATAAATAAAGAATATAATACAAAATAACTGGAAGATACTGTTGTCTGATGACGAGATGAAAAATATAGTAGCTGATGTGCCAAACTTCAGCTACAAAAATTAGGTACATATCCATGTAAAAGATGTAAGGCATGCAGGTATATTAAGACTGATAATGTGTTTGAGCATCCTGTTACCAAAAGGATATACAAGTGTTCACACTATGTATGCTGTTCTACTAAAAATGTGATTTATATAGCAGCTTGTTCAGAATGCATTTCTTTTTATGTTGATAAAACCAATAGAATGTTAAAGGAATGTATTTTACAGCATATGGGTGATATACAGAGAAATGTGCAAAGAAGTGCAATAGCTCAACACATTTAATGAATTTCCACAGCATGATTTTATGGTTTTGGATATTTATACTCCTGCACCTAGAGGTGGTGATATAGAGGATGCCACAGGAGTTAGAGACTCACTGGATAGCTGGTTTGAGAGCTGATGTTCCACCAGGATGCCTGTTTATTGTCTATTAAATATATGTGCTTTGCCGTGGTTGTCCCATTGTTGTTTGTCAAGTATTTTAACCTGCTTTTTTCTACATTGGGACTGATTTTCTCCTTGTTGCTGTCTGATTACTTAAAAGTGCTTACAGTGTGTGGTTATTCATGTGTATGTATTCTGAAGACTTTATTTGTGTGCAAAGTGCAACTATTTTGTGAAGTACGGTCAAAGTACAGCCATTTTGAAAAGTTTCTTGTGCTGCGTGTATGTATTCGCAAAGTACCGCGATTACTGAGTGTTTCTTGCACTTTAAAGAATTATCTAGCAAAGTACTGCTATTTTGGGGAGTTTCATTGCGCCATGCACTGTTTATTCGCAAACTGCAGTTACTTCAAAATGTTTCTTACTCTGAGCTTCTTCTGCCCAGTTCATTTACACAGTGCAGTTATTTTGAAATATGTCTTACACTAAGGGGTGATTTTTTGCAGTACAGTGATTTCAAGAGTATTATAGTGCCCGAGAGACTTATTTCACAAAGTTCAGTTATTCAGAGGCTTTTTGTGCTATTGGGCAAAGTTGTGAATACTGGCATAAATTCCTAGCATATGTATGTTTGTGAGTTTGTGCATATTTGTAAAACCTTTAACTGATATATGTTAATAATGGTAGACAGATTTCGAAAGATCTCACCAGTTGTATGTGTTCAGAATATTGCAGAGAATGGGAGATTATTTGTGCAAGAGTAAAATATTTTTATACAAGCAGCTTATTCTGACAAGGGCATTCATTTTGCTAAACCCAGCTGCGTCAGAGGCCATTGAAAGAGAGCATTAATTTGTGGATGTACCAGCAATATATGAGGGATAATGTGAAAATTGCCATATTGTTGTACAGGCTGAATCAAGGGAAGACCCCGAGTGTTTGAAGGGCAAATTCAGAGAAATGTGCAACCTCCAGACAAATATTACATTATAGAGGCATTTGTTTTGCACAAGAGTTAAGAAACCAGGGGAAACTTTTGCAGCTTATATTACTGACCTGAGGAACAAAGCTAAAATGTGTCGGTTTAGTGAATTAAAAGATGAGTTAATAAAGGACAGGCTTGTGTGTGGTATTAATAGTGCTGCTGTGAGAAAGATTTTGCTTCATGATGGTGATTTAATGTTGGGTAAAGCTATTGAGATTTGTCAAATCCATGAAGTTACAGAAAGGCACACAAGTATGCTTGCAAGTGATAACATCATGGTTTCAGCAGGCTCCAGAGCAAATGTAGACAGTGTGCAACAAATGGCAAGCAAAAGCAGGCCTAAGCACATGGCAGCGACAGCCCCTGCGGGTTCTCCTGGAGAAACCACATAGTTTTCCAGCAAGTTCTAAGAAAGGAGCATGCTCAGTGCAGTACAAGCATGAATCAGCAAAACCCAAATCCAGCTTTATTGTTAACTGTTGCAATTGGGGTGCCAATCATGAGTCTAAAAGAGAGAAATGCTTAGCATTTAGTCAGCAATGCCACAAGTGTTAAAAATCGAACCATTTTCAAAAGTTTTGCAAATCAAATAAACCTCACACAGTTATAAAAAAGGGTCACTCAAAAAATCAAGTTACTCATATAGAGAGCTGCAATTCTACTTTCTGCGTAGATGGTATATCAGTAATTGGTGAAAAGGTTCATGTGGTGAATTTGCTGGCAAAGAACCAAATGTTTTGTACTGTCCAGATCAATGGTAAATCCACTGATTTCAAAGTAAATACTGGTTCAAAGTGTATTGTTATGTCAGCAGACACATTTGCTAAGGTGAGAATTAACGAACAACTCAATGTGGCTAGTAATGTGAAACTCGTTGCTTATGGAGGTGAAGAAATTCAAGCTGAAGCCTCAGTAGTGCTTTCATGTTATGTGGCTAGGAACTGTTACAGCTTGTTGTTCCATGTAATTCGAAGACCTGTGCAGTCATTATTGGGTCTCAGAGATAGTATGAGAATGAATCAGCTTTCTTGTATCAAAGAGGTTCATTATATAAGCACATATTCTAGTTCCAATTTTTCTGAAGACATTTTCTCAGAGTATGCTGATGTTTTCGATGACAAGTTGGGTATTCTATGAAGTTAGACTCGGAGTCCAGTAGTCAGACCAGTAAGAAAAGTTCCGAAAGTTATGCAGGATAAAGGCATAGCTCAGTTGGATAAAATGGTGCAGCAAGGTGTAATTTGTCCTGATACAGAACCAACTGAATGGGTGTTGTCCATGGTAACAGCCCACAAAAAAGGCTCAGATGAAATCAGAATATGTATTGACCCAAGAGATTTGAACAAAGCATTATGGAGACCGCATCATCCAATGCGTACAGTTGAGGAGGTCGTAGCCCTAATGCCGAATGCCACTGTTTTTTCGGTCTTGGATGCAAAAAGCTTATTTTGGCAAGTGATGCTTGATTGCAAATCCTCATTACTGACTACTATCAGTACCCTGTTTGCAGATATAGATTCCTAAGGATGCCATTGGGAATAAATTCTGCAAGTGAAGTCTTCCAGCGTGGAGCAAATTTTTTCAGGTTATCCTTGTGCTATAATGGTAGATGGTTTATTGGTTGGAGACAGTGGCAAAGCAGAGCATGACAGAAACCTTAAGAGAGTTCTAGACAGAGCATGTGAAGTGAACTTAAAGCTCAGTTCTCTAAAGGGCAAAATCAGACTACCAGAAGTTACATATGTTGGTCATTGATTTACCAGCACTGGCTTAAGACCAGACCTGTCCAAGCAAACAGGTATTCTTGAGATGTCAGCACCAGATAATGTTCAAGCTCTACAATGTTTTCTTGGCATGATCAACTATTTAGGCAAGTTTATACCAGACTTCAGTGAGTTGACAGCACCTTTAAGAGAGCTGACACACAAAAAATGTTACGCGGTCTTGGTTGGAACAGCACCAGAAAGCATTTGTAGACCTTAAGCAGAAAACTGCCACCCCACCTACCTTAAGATACTATGAAGTCATTAAACCAGACACACTTTCCTGTGATGCTTCAAAATTTGGTCTTGGTGCAGTTATTCTTCAAGAAGGCAGACCAGTAGCCTATGCATCTAGCACCCTTACCCAAACTGAAATGCAGTATGCTCAAATTCAGAGAATTTTGGCAGTAGTATTTGCATGTTCAAAGTTTGACTATATCGATTCAAATTGAAACTGATCACCAACCTCTAGTTACTATTCTAAAGAAGCCTATGCATTCAGTTCCAGCAAGATTACAATGAATGATGCTCAAATTGTGAAAGTACAACTTCAAAATGGTCTATTCAAGAGGCAAACTTCTTTATCTGGCACATACGTTATCCAGATCGCCCAGAAATACAACATAACAGCTTGACTCAGAGAATTTTGTCTTTGACATAATGGATGTGCACGATTTTTCTACCACGAGACTTGAGCTGAGAGATCATACAAAGACTGATCTGATTTTGCAAAAGCTCAACCACTACATTAATGTTGGATGGCCTTCAAAACAGTCTAGTGTACCACCTGAAGTGAAAACTTATTTTCCTTAAAAAGATGAGATGTTGATGGAAGATGGTATTATTTTCAAAGGTCCTAAAATTGTTGTTTCTGCTTCCTTACAACATAAATATATCTAGATTTTGTATCGCAGTCACCCAAGATATTCTTCGTGTTTCACTGTTGTAGTCCTCACATATGGGTTATCCTGCTCCCAGTTGCCCTCAGCCTGAATACCAGAGTCCTTGGTATATGGTGTTGTCTGCCATCGGTTGTAAAACTGATGTCAGAACATCAGGTATAAAGGGAGGCAGCCGACGCCATTTCCTCAGTCTTTCTTGCCGCTGAGCCCGAAGCAGATGCAATTCGCACTAGTGCCGGTCGGCCATTTACCTTCTTTTTGCTTTCTGACTACCAAGTTAAAGACACCTTCAGATAAGTAATCCGTTGGGGATCCTCTTTTCTTGCTTTAACAAATGTCAGATAAAGTTAATAACTGTCTTGCCTGTGGAAAACAGATTCTACACCGTGATTTCCATTCCTATTGTATAACTTGTTTGGGCCTTGAGCACGATGCCCCTAACTGTGATCTCTGTGCTTCCTTTAACCCTTGTACCATATGCCGTAGAGCTAAGATTTTGTATAAGCATTTTGGAGTCTGGCCTAAGTTCATCGGTATGGTGTCTTCTGGTCTCCCGACTTCGGATATGCCTAGAAAATGCAAAGACAAGGACCGCGACAGGCCTAGGGTTAAATCCGCTGACTACGCACCGGTGAAATTGGTCGTCAGCACAGCGGTAGTCAGTGAGGTGCTTTCGCAGCCCCTGCAGTTTGCAGATTTTCAGTCCCAGGCCTCTGCCGAGACCTTTACGGAGGCCCCCATGCTGCAGGCTGCTATTTCGTCTTCAGACCCTCTGCCTGCCGCCGCCTCAGATGGGTCCAGAGCCGCTTTGCAGGCACTGGCTTCTGACGCTTCTTTTCGACATAAGACCAGAACCAGACTGACTAACTTAATTCAGACTTCTGCAGTTGCTAGGCCTCCCAAGTCCCTCTGGATTGCTAGAAAGCCTTCCAGCTGCAAACCTACTGACAAGCAGGCATCGGCCTCCCCTCCTGTGCCTCAGTCCCAGTTGGTTAACATGGCTGGTGATCTTCTTTCCCTGATTAGGGGCTCTCACCCCCCCCCTTCCAAGAGGGCTAGGGATTTATCTCCTGATGTTTTGTCTGTCTCAGATTCTGAGATTTCCAGTATGTCTGCTGGTGAGGAAGGAAATTCTCAACTTTTTTCTGGCTTTGAGGATTCTGATGCTGAGGACTGTATCCCTTCTGCCTCCCCTCCAGAAGATTTTTCTTTTGGGGATACTTTGAATACTCTTGGAGAGCACTTTAAATGGGAATGTCCGGATTTTCCACAGTCTAAGAGAAGAATCAAGGGATTCTTGGATTTGTCACAGCATAAGCCTCTGGCTATACCTCCAGTTTTGGAAGTTGTGAATGATGTTTTTATGGAAAAATTTTTAACTCCTAATTCTGTTCCTCTTGCCCCCAGAAAACCTGATGGGTTTTACAGGGTTCCTGAATCTCATAAATTCCTTTTCAAAAACCCTACTTCTGATCCTAAGATTATTTCTCAAGGCCCCAAGGGTGTTAATGCTACTATTGCTAAAAACCCTGTGCCTTCTGATAAGGAGTCTAGAGCCCTGGACAGGTGGGGTAAAAAAGTCTATACCTCTGCAGCTCTTGCCATTAGATCCATGAATTGTCTTTTCCACATGCTTAAGTATCAGCAACATACTTTGGAGACTATTAAGGCTAAACTTGGGGATCTTCCTTCCATGTCGGAGAACAAAGATTTGCAAGACTTACTGAATTCTGACACTTTGATCAATCAGCCTTCTCTCCATTGTGGTTTTAACACTTTGGAGGCTTCTTGCAGAGCAGCAGCCACTGGTCCTGTTATTAGGAGGCATGCTTGGCTCAGGGAGCAGCCTCTTTCTGAACCTGTTAAATCTAAATTGCTGGATGTTCCTTTGCACAAAGACTATCTTTTTAGTAATTAGGCTGAGGAGGTACTGAAGAAGTTGAAGGACAAAGCAAAATCTAGCAAGCAGGGTCGCTCTAGGCCTAGGGGTTTCAGAGGGCAGCCTTCTGCCCCTCAAAGGGCTAAACAATTGCATTCTTCTGCTAAATCAGGGAGTTCTAAGCCGGCTTCCCAAAGCAAACATTCTCACTGACTCCGGCCTTCTTGTGCCTACCTCTGCGGGCCCTGGGTTTCCTTTGGGGGGAAGGTTAGTCAGGTTCGCAGAGGTATGGTCTACTATCACAGACAACAAATAGGTGCTCAATATAGTAAACCATGGTTACAAGTTTTATTTTCACACTTTCCCTGTTCTGCAAGGGTACTCAGACATACTCAGGACTCTCAGGGCAGAGGTAGAAATTCAAATTTCTTCTTTACTGACCTTGGGGGCTATAGAACCAGTTCCTGCAAATCAGGCAGGCCTGGGTTTTTATTCAAGACTTTTTCTGGTACCCAAGAAAGGGGGCACCTGGTGCGCTATTCTGGATCTGTCTATTCTAAACACTTTTCTAGTGATTCCCAAATTCAAGATGCTCACCCTTCAACAGTTACTACCAATGCTGGGCAAGGATTCATGGCTGGTAACTTTGGATCTCAAGGAGGCTTATCTGCACATCCCAATAAGGGAAAGTTGCATGCAGTTCCTTCACTTCAGGGCTGGGGAGCAACATTTTCAATTCTCTGCACTGCCCTTTGGCTTGCCTACTGCTCCCAGAGTTTTACAAAGTGCCTGGCTCCAGCCATTGCTTTTTGCAGGCAGAGAAACATTCAAATTTATCCTTACCTGGATGACTGTCTCATTCAAGCAAACTCACCAGAACAACTAGAAAAGAATTTGGACTTTGTGAAGAACATTCTCACCTCTGGGTTACACACTCGACAAAAAGAAGTCAAAGTTGGTTCCTACAAGGGAGATTGTTTTCCTGGGAGCGAGTCTGAATACAGCCACCCAGATGATATTCCTCTCTTAACAGAAGCAAGAAAATCTTTCAGCTTACTTCATGCACTTGGCAAGCATGACCCAGCTCTCTGCAAGGCAATTCCTGCAAGCACTGGGGTTCATGGCATCATGTATTTTGATGATACCATATGCCAGGCTGCATATGCAAAAACTTCAGCGGTACCTCAAGAAGCTTTGGTGTCAACACACACAGGACTTAGACTTGATTCTTCCTCTAATTCCCTGTCTACAAATGGAGTTCCTCTGGTGGGCGACAGCCTTTTCTCAGAACAAGGGTCTGCCTTTCCGACCACCACCCGCTAGCCAGACTCTCACCACAGACACCTCAGATGTTGCATGGGGACCTCATCTGGAGGGCAGGGGCATACAGGGGACTTGCCGCACCCGGCAGATTCATCTGCACATAAACTTAAAAGAATTGATGGCAGTGCTGCAGGCCCTGCTGGCTTTCAAGGACCTTCTGTACCCTGGGACTCTGCTGATCAGGAGAGACAATACCACAGTCATGTGGTACATCAACAAGCAGGGAGGGACTCACTCTTACCCCTTGTGCAGACAGAGCATGAGACTATGGTCCATAGCAGCATCCATGGGCATACATCTAATAGCCCAGTATCTTCCAAGAAGGCTAAACTCCTTGGCGGACCATTTGAGCAGACATGTTCTGGATCCTCATGAGTGGCAACTGAACAAGATCATTTTCCATCGCATCACTCAGCATTGGGGCACACCACAAGTGGATCTTTTCTTCTCTCACACCAATCATCTCCTTTCAACCTTCTGCACCAGGGAGTTTAACAACAAAGCTTGGAGGGTGGACATGTTGTCGTCCTTCCCATGGATACATCTCTCAGTTTATGCATTCCCTCCTCTGCCTCTTCTTCCCAGAGTACTGCTAAAGATAAGGGACGAAAAACCAAAGGCTATTCTGATAGTTCCAGATTGGCCAATGCAGCATTGGTATCCCCTTCTTGGCAGTCTTTCCCAGGCTCAACCTTGGCATCTTCCTCTGGTACCAGATCTGTTGGTTCAGGAGGGGGGAAAGTTCCTTCATCCTCATCTTAAAACTCTGCATTTAACTGTCTGGCTACTACTTTAAATCTTTCCCAGCAGGTGATTGAAGTTCTTCATGAGGCCAGGAGGCCTAGTACCAGAAAATCCTATGCAGACAAATGGAAGAGATTTTGCTCTTGGTTGCAGGCTAAAGGAGATGATTATTTTCATACTTCTCTTTCCCTCATTCTTGATTACCTAGCAGGATTGCTTTATGGTGGACTTTCCTTTTCTTCAATCAAAATTCCCGCTTCAGCAATTTCTGCTCACTGTTCTTTTGAGCAACCCATTTTTTCTCACCCCTTGATGAAGCAGTTTCTGTGGGGAGCTAGCAATCTTAGACCTTCCAGAAGAGCTCCTACTCCTGCTTGGGATCTTAATTTTGTCCTGGCAAAGCTTACTCTGCCTCCATTTGAACCAGCTGCCTCTGCAGAGTTGAAGTTTCAGAAGGGTTTCGGAGCTGCAAGCCTTAATGGCAATAGAACCTTTCATTATTTTTCCTTCAGATCAAGTTTCTCTGAGAACTAATCCCTCCGTAATGCCTATGGTAATTTCCAGTTTAACCCTTAACCAGTCTATTCACCTGCCTACTTTTTTCAACAATCCCCAGAATAAAGGGGAAAGGATTTTGCACTCTCTTGATGTGCATAGACACCTGAGATTTTACTTAGGACTACATCCTTTTGAAAATCTAAACAGTTGCTGGTTAGTTTTGTTGCTGGTTAGTTTTGTTCCTGGGGCTCAGGGTAAAGCTATTTCAAAACAAACCATCTCCAAATGGATTGCTCATTGTATTCACTTTTGTTACCTGCAGCATGGGAAGGTCCCCCTCAGGGTATTAGGACCCCATTCTACTAGAACAACCTCTACCTCTGCAGCTTTTCTGAGAGGTGTGCCTACTAAGGACATTCTAGAAGCAGCTACTTGGTCTTCTGTCATTACTTTCACAAAATATTACAATCTAACTTTGTTTTCTAAATCCAGGGCTGGTTTTGCCTCTGCAGTTTTGCAGGGCCTTCTTACCAACCCTTAATCTGTGATCCTTTCTCCCCCCTTTGTCTTTTTCCTGGGCTTTGGGACTCAACCCATATGTGAGGACTGCAACAGTGAAACACGAAGAACATAGTACAGTTGTGTACACTTACCATAAATGTAGATGATTAAGTGTATTCACTGTTGCAGTCATGGTTTCCCACCCTCCATTCCCCCTTTTTTCCTAAGGCACAGACTACATATTTTTTTTTTTGTATGACATGTCCAGGGTGTTTCCTTCCTGGCTTAGCCTTATTTTGGGGGCTCCTGACAGTTAAGGCAAGAAAAACTGAGGAAATGGCGTCAGCTGCCTCCCTTTATACCTGACGTTGTGACATCAGTTTTACAACCGACTGCAGCCACTCATCATATACCAAGGACTCTGGTATTTGGACCGACTGAGGGCTACCGGGAGCTGGATAACCCATATGTGAGGGCTACCGGGAGCTGGATAACCCATATGTGAGGACTGCAACAGTGAATGCACTTGAACATCTACATTTATGGTAAGTGTACACAACTGTACTTTCTGAATCTACCAAAAGAAGGGCGAGAGAACTAGTAAAAGACATTGATAAAGTACTTTCTTTTTGTTCAGTATGCAGTAGTACTAAACCACTTTTGCAAAGAGAACCACTTAAGCCAAGTCAAGTTCCTGAACTACCTTGGTCAACAGTTGCCACTGACATATTCGAGTGGAACAGTCAACATTACTTAGTATCGGTACACTCTTATTCAAATTGGTTTGAGATTGATTTACTACCTAATCTAACGTCCACTGCTATCACTAAGTTGAAACGTCATTTCTCAGTCCATGGTAGTCCACACAAGGTTGTTTCTGACAATGCTATTCAATTTACTAGTAAGTTTTTACAGAAATTTGCAAGAGAATGGGGCTTTGTACATGTTAATAGTAGTCCAGAATATCCAGAGTCAAATGGACTAGCCGAACATGCAGTACAGAGTAAAAGCAATTACTTGAAAGGTCAAAGAGTGAAAGTACTGATGTCTTTTTGAACTTGCTTATTGTCCAAAACATACCCCATGACAATATATTTGGCTCGCATGCTCAGAGACTTCTATCCAGGCAAACCAGAACAACACTACCTATTAGTTCCAGTTTGTTGAAGCCTAAAGCTAAGAACAAAGAAGCATTAGAGCCCAATTATTCAGGAAGCGCTTTCCAGAAGTCTAGTTATGATAAATCAAGCAGATTTCTTCGTCCATTGAAAGAAGGAGAGACAGTGAGGATACAAACAACAAAAAGTTTCAACCAGATTGGTCAAGTAACAGGTATATATACTGAGCTGAGATCTTAATAGAATCTGAGGGTGTGGAGTACAAATTGCAGACATCTTCTTCCTGTACCAGAATTGGTATTGCAGCATTGTTCCATTTCCATTCCTGAAGTCCCTAAAGTTGAACATTCCATAGAGATGGTCCCAGTTGCTAAATCTAATTCTAGATTTTATGTCACACGATTTGGCCATATTTCCAGACCTAGTGTGAAATGCACAGCAACCTGGACATAATTGTATATGTGTATATAGTTCTGTATAATTGCATGACAAAGAATTATTTGTATCGATTGCATGTCAACTGATGATGTCAATATTGCATGACCTATTTCTCAGAGGGAGGGTGTAGAACAGAGTGTGCTGTACCTTTAACAAGCATTTCAAGGACTGAACATTCATATAAATAGCAACCATGTGCTAGCTTCAGTGCCATTATGAGAGTGCAGCCAGGGAGTGAACATGTATGAATGTAATAGCTAGTTTGTATACAAGTTTATCTAAGTTAAAGTTGTTAAGCCTCAATCCTGATGTGTTTGTACATAATAAAGTTGCTTGAACAGAACCCCCAAAGACTTGTCTATTACATTCTGACAAGATGAGTGACGGGTAGTAGGTTGATGAACTTTTTGAAGTAGGAGCACTAAGACTAGTAAAGATTTGTATACTGCATTATAAATATTGTACTACACAATGAACTCTAGTAAAGGATTACTATTTTTCTACTACATAATGAATTTTCTTGAAAACTAGTAAAGGTTTATTATTTTACACTGAGAGAGGGTAAATCAAGATGAGGAGGTTAGTATGGAAAGGATTTCTGGATATAATGTTGAGACGTGAAGGAGTAAATGTGAGGTAGGGGATCCAGAAGTTGTGTTAGGAAACTTTTAGGGGACTGAGTTCTAATGTTTAAGAAGTGTAGGAATAGAAGGAAGGCAGAACAGGGAAGGGTATGAAGAGGAGTTTTGTAGGAGTTGGCATTAAATTTGTTAGAGATTAATTTGTAGTCTGAGCTTGGAGACTCTGTAAGGGTAGGTATGTATAAAAAGTTACGGAAAGAGAATTTGTGTTGTATCTGTAATGTGCTGACATATGGCTGCTGCAGTAGGTTCAATAATTTAATGTGATAATGGGGGCTAGTGTACCTCAAAAAACTGGTATCAGTAAGAGGACTTGGAAGTCTTGTTGAACTGTGTTGTGGAATACATTAAATAATGGTGCTGGTTCTAAAGCAGTTGCAGTTTTGGATTGGTTGAAGAAAATGTTTAACTTGTATATGGGAATTAATGATTCATTTTAATGTTTTAATATTTTCTGGTATGGTTTTCCAAACTTGGTTGTAATGATTTAACATCTTCTGGTATGGTTTTCCAAACTTTGGGGGTGGGGGGCAGCATAGAAAAGTCATGCTCAATGCACTGCTTGTGGATAAGTAGAGTCTGCAAATGTGGTTTAGTTTCAGAAAGGGGCCTTAAAGAGGCAGAGTTCTTTCTGGAATTCTCTTGAGAAAAGAAGTGGAAGCTTTCTTCCCATACCAGTTTGCATAATGGGGTACCCAGAAGAAGAAGATAAGCTCTTTGTGGTGTGTGCAGCCACATGTCTTTTGCAAGAATAAGGCAGCAGTGTTCCCTTTCAGGGCATAGGATGTTCTTCGTCTTTCACTGTTGCAGTCATCACATTTGGGTTATCTGCTTGCAGTAGCCCTCAGTCGGCCTGATTATCAAAGTCTTGGGTCCTGCGTCAGTTGCTGTCTCATCTTCCATGACGTCAGGTAGTCAGGGGTATAAAGCATGCAGCCGATGCCATTACATCAGTCTTTCTTAAGCAGAAGCAGTTCGCAAGTGCCGATCTGCTGACTCCTGAAATTTTCGTTTTGGAGTTTCAGAACCAAAGTCTTCAACTAAAGCTAAGTACCCCGTTGGAGAAACTTTTTTTCTTGCTCTAAACCGATCTCAGTAAAAGTCAATAATTGTGTTTTTTGTGGAAAGCAAATACCTCATAAAGATTTTCATTCGAACTGTATCCCTTGCCTAGGCCCTGACCACGATGTACCTCCCTGTCGGTTTTGTGCCTTATTTAAACAACAAACTATTCGTCGTCTGTATATTTACACTTCTAAATATTTGGTACTCAGTTCAGTTATCCAAATATGTCTTCAGTACGCCACCTGACTGCCGACATTCCGAAAAAATGCAAAGAAAAAGACACACAGGCTGCCTAGGTCCAAAGCTGCCGACTACGCTTTTCCTAAGCTAGTCGCCAGTTCGCTGGTACTCAGTGAGGCACTTTCGTAGACCCTGATACCCGCTACTTCAGATTTGCAGGCCTCTGTTGAGACACATTCAGAGTCCGTTATGCCGTGAGATGCTTTAACTGTGGAACCTGTGGATGTCTCTAACTTGAATGGGCCCAGAGCCACTGTGCAGGCACCGGCTTCTGAGGGTGTATTCAGGCCTACTGACCTGCATATTAAACCAACACCATCTTCTTCTTCAAGGCCTAAAACTCAAACCATGCCTAGAAAACCAATGCCCAGACCGCATGGTCAGGCCTCTATGCCTAAAAATTAGAAGTTATGTACTCACCATAACGTTCCATCTGAGTAGGTAGTTCATTTGTCTGCAACCTGTGGGTTACGGATCCGATATCGGATCCGAGCTGGCAACTTGTTTCAAGCTAATGGATCTGAGCTCCTAGCTCTTCCCTTCACCCATAATCCCCTGCTAACCCTCCATGACCTCAGATCGAGTTTGCTTCTCAATATATATCCAACAAAGGATATCTAAAAACTAATAGATCCGAAGAAGGTCAGGGGGAAGGAGGGGGGGATGGTTGCAGACAAATGAACTACCTACTCAGATGGAACGTTATGGTGAGTACATAACTTCTAAATCTGAAGTAGGATTGTTCATTTGTCAGCAACCTGTGGGACAGAGTCCCCAGCTACCTGCACCCTGGGTGGCCATCATGGAAGGATATTACGAAGCACCGCAGTGCCAAAGGATGCTCTCCCTCTAGAAAGCAGGTCTAGCTTGTAGTGGTTGATAAAGGTATGAGATGAAGCCCAAGTGGCTGCAGAACAAATATCATCCAAAGGAACTCTAGACTTGAAAGCCGCAGAAGTAGAAATGGAGCGAGTGGAATGAGCACAAACTCCTTCTGGTGCGGGTCTACCAGAGGCCTGATGAGCCAGTAGGATACATTGGGAAATCCAGCGAGATAAAGATACTTTAGAGATAGCTTTCCCCAAGTTAAATTTTGCAAAGGAATTGAACAGCTGGTCAGATTGTCTATGGCCAGCCGTCCTATGAGTATAAAAACGAAGCTGCCTATTTACATCCAATGAGTGCAGCTTGTATTCACCCTTACTTTGATATTTAGGGAAGAAAACTGGTAAATTTATGGATTGGTTTATGTTGGTTTCTGATGCTATCTTGGGAAGAAAGGAGGGATTGATCCTGAGGTACACTCTATCAGGGTGAAAAATCAGGTATGGAGGCTTTACAGAAAGAGCCTGAAGATCCGACACTCTTTTCGCTGAAGTAATGGCTACAAGGAATGCTGTTTTCCATGACAAGAATTTGAGATCCACTGAAGCAGCGGGTTCAAATGGTGGAGCAGTCAAGGCTTGAAGAACTAAAGTAAGATCCCATGGGGGTACGGCTTCTTTTACAGGAGGTCTAAGTAAAAAGGTACCCTTGAGAAAGGTTTTACACAATTTGGCTGACATCAAGGGCCCTGTATCATGTCCCACATGATAATGAGAAATGGCTGCCAATTGCACTTTGACAGTTGAACAACTAGCGCCTTCTTGAAATTCAGTTAGGAAGTCTAAAATGGATGGAAGAGGAGCCGTAAAGGGATCTAGATCGCGGCGCTCCGCCCAGATGGAAAAACATTTCCATTTACTGTGATACACTTTCCTGGTTGAGGGCTTATGCGCTGCCACGAGGATGGCTTTGACTGGTGAAGAGATACCGGGAGTCCTAACTAGGAGTGGAACTGAAGCAACCAAGCTGTCAGTTTCAGATTGTCCAGGTTTGGAGTTGGCAAGTCCAATGGATGGGAGATGAGATCCGGAATGGGATCTAGAATCCAAGGGTGATTCACAAGGTGAGACCACAGGTAAGAGAACCAAATTTGTCGAGGCCAGAATGGGGCAATGAGAATCATTTTGCTCCCCAACCGCGAGGCTTTCTGTAAGAGTTGTATCATCATTGGAAGAGGAGGATAGGCATAGAGTAGACCGGGTGGCCAAGCATGCACCAGAGCGTCTCTTGGAGATTCCCCTGGTGGGGGGATTAGAGCGAAGAAATTGTCGCATTTGGCATTTGATGGAGATGCAAAAAGATCGCAGCAGGGTTGCCCCCATGTTGCGAATATCTGCTCCGCTACTAGAGGATTGAGAGACCACTCGTAAGGGGTAAGAAGGGTACGGCTGAGCTTGTCCACTAGGATGTTGGTCCTCTTCGGAATGTGCGTTGCAATCAGAAAGCGGTTGGTGGAGATCACCCATTCCCACACTCTCATGGCTTCGCGGCAGAGAGAATAAGATCTGGTTCCCCCCTGTTTGTTGATATACCAGACCACTGACATGTCCGAGTGAATTGCAATCGTTCCTGCGGGGAGGAAGCTCTGAAGTGCTTGCAACGCCAACAGCACCGCTCTCATCTCCAGAACGTTGATATGCAGGGAGGTCTCTGTATTGTTCCACGTGCCTGAGTAATGCCCCCCCCACCCGAGATGGGAAGTGTCCGTGGTCACCGTGGCAATAGGGGGAGAGGTGCAGAGGGGACGGCCCGTATGGAGGTTCGTTGCTTGGAGCCACCATAGTAGCGCCCTTCTGCAAGCCTTGCTGATAGCAATGGGATGGTGGAGAGGAAGGGATAGGAAGGACCATTGCACTAACAGAGTCCATTGCAGGACTCGCATGTTCAAACGGGCACATGGAAGGAGTGTAATCGCTGCTGCCATGGAGCCTAGTGCCCTCAGGATCAATTCCGCTGGTGAAGCTTCTGAATGAAGGATAGCCCGCACATGAAGTTGTAGATTTCTGATTCTCTCGGCAGTTAGGAAGGCTCGCAAATCTCTGGTGTTTATTCTGGCACCTATGAACTCTATGATCTGTGTTGGAGCCAGTAGAGATTTGCCGACATTGATAGTAATGCCTAGTTGTGGGGCTAGATGGAGAAAGAAGTCTCTGGCTGAGCAAAGTAGATGCCTTGTTGGTGCGGTCAGGAGCCAGTCGTCCAGGTACGGGAAGACCTGAATTCCCTGGAGTCTCAGGTGGGCCGCAAACACTGATAATACTTTGGTGAACACCCTGGGGGCTGTGGTGAGGCCAAAGGGAAGGACACTGAACTGGTAGTGACTGGCTAGCAGCCAGAAGCGAAGGAACCTCCTGGATCGTTTGTCCATTAAGATGTGTTAATACGCATCCTTGAGGTCTATAGAGCACATCCAATCGTTCTCCCTCAAAAGTGGGAGGATAGATTGAAGAGTGACCATTCGGAATTTTTCCTTGGTTACTGACAGGTTCAAGCGGGAAAGGTATAGAATGGGTCTCAGATCCCCCGTCTTTTTTTGGCACCAAAAAGAACCTGGAGTAGAACCCTAATCCGAGCTGGTCTTGGAGGACGGGCTGGATGGCTCTTTTTCTTAGCAGCTGCTGTATTTCTGCGGCTGCGGCCTCCCTGTGATCGGGTGGTACATCGGGGAGGTTCTTGAATCGGGGGACATGAAGAATTGGTATTTTGTATCCTCTGGATATGATGCACCCAGTGGTCTGTTGTGATGGACTCCCATGCCGCTAGATGTTTCAAAAAACGCCCCCCCCCCGACTGCCTCCAGGGTGGAGCAGCCGGGCAACCCCTCAGGGCTGCTGCGCGGGCCGCTCAGAGAAAGGTTCTCTGGACCCAAAATTTCTCGGAGCCCTTCTGCCCCTGGGGCGACGTCCTCCCTGTCCACCTCTGCCACGGTAGGACTGGTTGTCCGGAGCTGGTTGGGAATGTTGTGATTTCCAGAACCACATCTTCTTCTGACCCTTTTGGTTCCTTGAAAAGGACCACTGGGGAGCAGAGAAGCTGACTCGGACGGCAGACAATGTCTTCCCGTCCTTCTCACTCTGGACAAGCGTCTCACGAACTGTTTTGCCAAAAAGGGCAGAACCATCAAAGGGGGCGTTCACGAAGGACGCTTTAAAGGGCTCCGTAAAGTCGCAATAACTGAGCCAGGCCTGACGTCTCATGACTAGGCCTGCTCCGCTAGCCCTAGCGGCTCCCTCTGTGGCGTGGGACAACAGCCGCATAGAGGTGTTTGAAATAGATCTCAGAGTGGCCATTCGGGTGGAGTACAATTGTTTATCCTCCTCCGACATGGACTCAGGGGGGGATGCAGCGTATTCTTTGATAAGATCTCGCTGCATCCTGATGACATGTGCCATATAGTTCAGAGACCTTACTGAGAAGGTCGCTGAACTAAAGACTCACTTCCCTAAGCGATCCATCAAACAGGACTCTTTGCTCGGTGGATGGACTGAGGGACTCTCCTGAGCCAATTCCCTCTTAGTGGCTGCCGCCGTCAACATGGCATCTACAGGGGGGCCCTTACTCCAATGTGACTGGTCTGAGGGGGGCTAAGAATCCTATCCGGTCGCTTCAGTATTGGCTCCATGGTGTCCGGATCCTTCCATGCCCTGGTGGTAATGAGGTCCACCAGGGGGTCGGCTGGAGGGGACACCCAGGAGGTAGACGGGCCTGCCTCGAATGCCTCCAGAAACACGTACTCGTCAGAGGAAGACTTTGGGGGCAGACCACCCACCTCTGATTCTCAGCATCTCCATGATGTCTCCAAAGGAGACATCCTCAGGGGTGATCTTGGGGAGCCTTCCCCTTCCTCCAAGTCTGTGCCCTCGGTTAAGGACTCAGGGGAGTCCACGTGCCTCCTTTTGCACTTATGCTTGCGGGGAGCTTCCTCGGGGGGACTGTCCGAGGAGGCCTCGCCAGCAACATCTTTTTCCAATGGAACTATCTGTGACATCGAAGCAGGCTGTCCCTTTGGCCAGATGATGGAAGCCTGGCCCAGCAGAGAAGGAGTGCAGGGAGGAGTCGATGCAAGGACCGGTGGTCCGGATGCTCTCAACAGAGCCCTCTCTACAACATCAAATGCCGAGGGAGAGCAACTCTCCAATGGATCCGAAAGTCGGCTCCCACTCGGATCCGATGAAGGGATCTGAGCCGGCGCCGAGACCGTCAGATCCGAGGGACCAGTGTGCTCCGACCTGGACAGAGCCAAAGGCACACTGAATCCCCCGGATCCGAAGCTCGGACCATGGCTCCGAGAGGTCGGATCCGACAGGCTCGAGGGTAGGGTCGGATCCGAAGTACCAAGTACTGTCGGCGCTGACCCACCCCTGGCTCCAAGGCTGCTCGGCTCCGAGCGCTCCAAACCCGGGTAGCGGGTCGGAGAAGGAGCAATTGGGTGGAAAAAAGGTGTCGAGCTCCCCCCCTGAGGGGTGGGGGAGGCAAGAGCACTCCCATCTGCAGCTGGGCCTGGATGAACCTTCGCATCATCCGGTCCAAGTCTGCATCTGATGAGCTGAAATTGGATCTCGAAGTGGCCACCGAGGCAGGCCTAGAATGCCACCTCGATGACCTTGACAGAGATCGGGTCTCCTCCTCCTCGGGCCCCGGGGAGAAAGAAGGGGATTGGAGCCGAGGAGGAGGAGACCTAGAAGCAGTGGAGGGAGAAGCCCGCTTAGCTGGCGGGGCCGAAACGGAGGTCTCGGCCCGCCGCTTGTGGTGCTTCTCCCCCCGTTTCTCCCCCCTGGCCTCCCTGGCCTCCGATACTTTAGCTGGAGTTTGAGTCCCAGTCGGAGGCAGGGGGGCAGGAGTGGCAACCACCACAGGCTGTAATGTAGCCACGGGAGCAGCAGAGGTAGCGGAGGCCGAAGCTGAATCCGGGGGTATAAGTCCGCCAGGACCAGCTTCAACCTCTGTTCTTTCAGTGCCCTGGGGTTGAACGCTGCACAGATAGTACAGCCCGAGGTGAGGTGTTCAACCCCAAGGCACCGAACGCACCGAGTGTCGCCATCAGCCGGGGAAAGCTTATGGCCACACTCAGTACATTTAGAAAATATGGCTTTTGGGGCCACAGCCATTCCTTTTTTTTTTTTTTTTTTTTTTTTTTTTTTAAAGAAAGAAAAAACAACTACACACAGGCCCCAAAAGACACTCAACAAAGACTCGCACACTAGCGACCAGCGAAGAGAGGGTATTAATTAACAAAAAAATAAGGAACCTAACTCAGACACACTTTACAAGTATTAATTTAAACTAAAAAAGAATTTCCTGACTAAAAATAATTAGAAAAGTTAACTTTTTCCCACTTATCTGACAGAGCTCAAAAAAGATCCAGCCATCACAAGCGCAGCAAACTAGATCTGAGGTCATGGAGGGTTAGCAGGGGATTATGGGTGAAGGGAGGAGCTAGGAGCTCGGATCCATTAGCTTGAAACAAGTTGCCGGCTCAGATCCGATATCGGATCCGTAACCCACAGGTTGCTGACAAATGAACAATCCTACTTCAGATCAAATGATCAGAATGGCTAAAGACCTTATTACTTTAATAAGGGGGGAAGCCAACCTTCCACCTGTAAGAGACCTAGGACTGAATTTGCTTATGATACTTCTGATCAGGATTCTGAAATTTCTGTTTCCTCTGATGACCAGGATTTACCCTTATCTACCTATGAGGATTCTGATGCAGAGGACTCTATTGCCTCTGCTTCCCCCCAGAGGATTTCTCTTTTGGTGAAACCTTGCATACTCTTAAGGAGCATTTTCGCTGGGAAAGCCAGGATTACTATGATTCTAAAAAGAGGCTTAGGGATTTCTTACTCCTGCCTCAACACAGGCCTTTAGCTATCCCTCCTGTACTAGACATTGTTGATGATGCCTTTTCGGAATCTAGATTGGCCCCTGACTCTCTATCTCCTGCTCCCAGAAAACCTGATAGATATTACAGGGTTCCTGACTCTCACAAGTTCCTTTTTAAAAATCCTACTGCGGATCCTGAGACCATTTCACAGGAACCCAAGGGCATTAAGGCTACTACTGCCAAAAATTCTACCCCCTCTGATAGAGATTCCAGGGCTCTGGATAGATGGGGCAAGAAGGTGTACGCTTCTGCAACCTTGGCCATTAGGGCTTTAAACTGCCAGTTTCATATGTTAAAGTATCAGCAGGATATTATTGGATTGCTTAAACAGAAAATTATATTAATTCCTGACGGTGCTGAAAATAAGGATTTACAGGATTTAATGCATTCTGCTGAACAAGTTTGAAAACATACTTTGCAATTTGGTTTTGATTGACTAGAGGCATCTTGCAGGGCTGCTGTCACTGGGTCTGTACTTAGAAGGCATGCTTGGCTTAAGGAGCAATCTTTGCCAGATCATGTTAAAGCTAAATTGCTGGATGCTCCCTTAAATCAGGACCACCTGTTTGGCAACAAAGCAGAAGTAGTACTTAAAAAGATGGAGGAAAAAGCTAAATCTATGCAAACTGTTAATGATTTTCTACAAGTACAGCCTCCAAGATTTAGTAGGCATTGGCCCTCTAAGAATTGGTCCTTTACTGCCTCTTCCAGGCCTTCAGTCCAAACCCAGAACCAGCAGAACATCCAGGCTGCAGTTCCAGGGTACACACAGGACTAAGCAGTGGGGGGCTCCCACTTCCTAATCAGGGAGTAGTAAGACTTCCCCCTATGGTAAGCTGTCTCAATGACTTAAATTTAAAACTTCCAAGTACTTCTCAACTGACTGCTCCTTTAGAGTGAAAGATTGCTCTGCAGGCAAAAAACTGGGAACTCATTACCCAGGACAAATGGGTTTTAAATATAGTTTCCCAAGGATACAGATTTCACTTCCACACATTACCAATCCCAAACGGTTGGCCAGATCTACCCCCAAATCAGTGGGCAGAGGCTCCAAAGCAAGTACTCTCTCTCTTAAGCATAAGGGCTATTCAAACTGTACCAGAAAAGGAAAAGGGACAAGGTTACTACTCAAGACCTTTCCTGGTACCCAGAAAAGACAACTCATGACATCCTATCCTGGACCTGTCTATCCTAAACACCTTTTTGGTGTTCCAAAAATTCAAAATGCTAACTCTTCACCAGTTGCTTCCTATGCTAGGCAAGGATGCCTGGTTGGCAACACTGGATTTAAAGGAAGCCTACCTGCACATCCCAATCCGGGAATCTTGCAGAAGATACCTATGCTTCAAAGCAGGCTACATGCACTATCAGTTCTCTGCACTGCCCTTTGGCTTGTCTACTGCACCCAGGGTATTCACAAAGTGCCTAGCTCCAGTCATTGCATTTTACAGGCAAAGAAATATTCAAATATACCCATACCTGGAGGATTGTCTAATTCAGGCAGAAAGCCAGGACATACTTTTGAATCATCTGGCATTTGTACAAAAGGTGCTAACTTGTCTGGGGTACACTATAAATGAAAATAAATCACATCTTGTACCCTGTCAACAAATTATATTCCTGGGAACAAGCTTGAACACAACTTCCCAGATGGCTTTCCTCACGCCAGACAAACAAATTCATTTGACAACTTACTTCAAACTAATGGCCACAAAAACCCTGCTATCTGCAAGGCAAATACTGGAAGCCTTGGGGTTCATGGCCTCCTGCATTCTCCTAATTCCATATGCAAGACTGCATATGAGGAAACTACAATGGTATCTAAAAAGCCTATTGTGTCAACATTCTCAGGATCTAGAAGCAATGATTCCTATCATACCTTTCCTACACTTTGGTGGGCAGAGGCCTGCCACCAAAACAAGGGACTACCATTCACTGTACCCCGTGCCACTCAAACCCTAACAACAGATGCATCAGACTATGCAGGGGGGGCTTGCCTTGCAGGGAAGTGCATTCAGGGCAAATGGAACCCAAGTCAAATGCACCTGCATATCAATCAAAAAGAAATGTTAGCTGTACAGAATGCTCTGACAGCCTTCAAGGACCACATTCTTCCAGGACAATTAATGGTAAAGACGGACAACACCACTGTTATGTGGTACATAAACAAGCAGGGGGGTACCCATTCATACTCCCTCTGCAGACTAGCCATGGCTCGGTGGAACACAGCCTTGAGCTACCAAGTGCACCTACAGGCTCAATTCCTGCCAGGAAAACTAAATACACTGGCAGACGAACTAAGCAGAAATCTCATGGACCCACACGAGTGGAAACTGGAACCAAAGACTTTCAACATTTTGATGAACAAATGGGGGAGCCCAGATATAGACTGTTTGCCTGCACCCAGAACTACCAACTGGACAAATTCTGCACAAGGACTTCCCACAAACAAGCTTGGAAAGTGGATGCCCTATCCTTCAGCTGGAAAAATCAGTTTATGCCTTTCCTCCTCTCCAAAGTACTACCAAAGATCAAACAGGACAAACCAAGGATGATACGGATTGCACCAGACTGGCCACGCCAACACTGGTATCCCCTCTTGCGCAGTGTCACTGCTGGCTCCATGGCACCTGCCTCAGATCCCCACCCTGCTGTCACAGCAAGAGGGCCAGGTTCTGCATCCTCAGCTTCAAGCCCTGAACCTGGCAGCCTGGCTAATAACCTGATCTGTCCGTTACCATCCCTCAGTAAACAAGTGTTGGATGTCATTTTGGAGGCAAGGATGCCTAGTGCTAGAAAATCTTGTGCTGAAAAATGTAAAAGATTCTTTTCCTGGAACCAAACTCAAGGTACGGGCACAGCAGCACCCAATTTACCTCAGATTCTTCAATATTTAACTGAGATGCTTCACAAGGGCCTTTCTTTTTCCTTCATCAAAATTCATGCCTCGGCCATTTCAGCTCATTACAACACAGAACCAACCCTCTTCTCTCACACACTGCTCAAGCAGTTCCTCAGAGGGGCCAAAAACTTAAGACTACCCAGGAGAGCCCCAACTCCAGCCTGGGACCTTAACTTTGTATGGGAAAACTCACTGTACCTCCTTTTGAGCCAGCTGCAATTGCAGAGTTAAAATTCCTTTCTTGGAAAACAGCCTTCCTTTTAGCAATCGCTTCAGCAAGAAGGGTATCTGAATTACAGGCCCTTATGGCAGTGGAGCCTTTCATCATCTTTCATGCGGACAGGGTGTCACTCAGGACCAATCCCTCCATGTCCAAGGTAGTATCCAGTTTGGCTCTTAATCAGTCCATTCGTTTGCCAACCTTCTTTTCTAATCCACAGAACAAAGGGGAACGGATACTGCACTCCTTAGATGTGCACAGACAACTTAGATTTTACTTGGAACAGGACTAAACCTCAAAGGAAATCTGAACAACTGCTGGTGGCATTTGCTGCAGGGGCAGAGGGGAAGGGCATTTCAAAGCAAACCATTTCTAAATGGATAGGCCATTGCATTCATTTCTGCTATAAGCACCATGGAAAACCTATCCCACAGGGGATAAGACCACACTCAACCAGGGCTGCATCTACCTCTACAACCTTTCTCAGAGGTGTCCTCATCGGGGACATCCTAGAATCTGCTACCTGGAGTTCTGTACATACTTTCACCAAGCATTAACATTGTCAATTTTCTCTAAATCTAGAGCTGGCTTTGCCACTGCAGTCCTGCAGGGCCTTATAGCTGGTCCTAATGCTATCTAAATTCCTCCTCCCATCCTTAGCTTTGGGAATCTACCTAAATGTGATGACTGCAACAGTGAAACACAAAGAACATAGTACAGATGTTCTTCGTGTTTCACTGTTGCAGTCATTACATTTGGGTAATCTGCTGGCAGGTTGCCCTCAGTCGCCCTGAATTCCAAAGTCTTGGGTCCTGTGTCAGTTGCTGTTTTCTCTTCCATGACGTCAGGTCATCAGGGGTTTAAAACATGCAGCCGACGCCATTTTCTTTAGTCTTTCTTGCCGCGCAGTGCCCGAAGCAGAAGCAGTTCGCAAGTGCCAGTCGGCCAACTCCTGAGATTTGTGTGTTCGAGTTTCAGATCCAAATTCTTCAATAAAGCTAAGTACCCCGTTGGGGAAACGTTTTTCTTGCTCCAGACCAATGTCAGAAAAAGTTAATAATTGTATTTCTTGAGGAAAGCAAATACCTCATAAAGATTTTCATTCTTAGTGTTTTCCTTGCCTAGGCCCTGATCACAATGTTTCTGGTAGTCGGTTTTGTGCTAGATTTAACCAATGCACTATTAAGCGTCTGTATGATTTTGCTTTAAACTATTTTGGACGCCGGTTTAATTATCCAGAAATGTCGTCGGATAGCCATCAGACTACCGGAGTTCACAAAAAACACAAAGAAAAGGAAAGAGATAGACAACCGAGGCCTAAAACTGACGACAAAGCTACTCCTAAGCCAGTCGCTGGTCCTCAGTGAGGCGCTTTCGCAGCCCCTGACGCCCGCTACTTTAGAGTCGCAGGCCGCTACCAACTCCCACGTGGAGTCAGCCATGCCGCTGGAAACTCAAGGTATTGGAGCCTCGGATATTATCCCTTCAGATGGGTCTGGAGCCGCTGAGCAGGCACCGGCTTCTGAGGGTGTATTCAGACCTAAACATGTTTACATCAAACTGACTTCAGCTTCAAAGGCAAAGACTAAAGCACCTTCTACAGCAAAGAAACAAACTCAAGAGCCACGTGGTCAGGCCTCCATGCCCAAAAAACAGATGCTCAAAATGGCCGAAGAGTCGATTACCTTGATCAGGGGTTCCCATCCCCCTCCTGATAAGAGGCCTAGGCAAGAGACTGACTATGAATACTCAGATCAGGTTTCCATTTCTTCTGATCCAGGAATACTCTCTTCCCCCCATGAGGATTCTGATGCTGAAGAATCTATACCTTCAGCTTCTCCTCCAGAGGACTATTCTTTTGGGGAAACCTTACATACCATGAGAGAGCATTTCCACTGGGAGAGGCAAGATTTTTCAGAAGCTAAAAAGAGGCTCAGGGATTTCCTTTACTACCTCAGCACAAGCCACTAGCCATCCCACCTGTGTTAGACATTGTAGATGGTGTGTTTTCGGAGTCTAGTCTTACCCCTGACTGCTTACCTCCAGCTCCTGTTAAGCCTGACCGATATTACAGGGTTCCTGACTCTCATAAATTCCTTTTTAAAAATCCTGCTGCAGACTCAGAAACTATTTCTCAGGGTCCCAAAGGAGTTGAGGCTTCCACTGGAAAAAACCCTTCCCCCTCTGACAGAGATTCTAGGGCACTGGATAGATGGGGAAAAAAGGTTTACACATCTGCTACCTTGGCTATAAGGGCCTTAAACTGTCAGTTTCATATGCTCAAATATCAGCAACATGTCATGGCATTGCTTAAACAGAAAATGTTGTTAAACTCTGAATGTGCAGAAAACAAGGATATGCAGGATTTATTGCATGCAGCTGAACAAGTTGGAAAGCATACTTTGCAATGTGGTTTTGATTCTTTAGAGGCCTCCTGCAGGGCCGCAGTTACAGGTTCTGTAATTAGGAGGCATGCTTGGTTAAAGGAACAAAATTTGCCTGATCATGTCAAAGTTAAATTATTGGATGCACCTTTACAGCATGATGCTTTGTTTGGTGTTAAGGCAGAAGAGGTGTTAAAGAAAATGGAGGACAAAGCTAAATCTATGCAAACGGTCAAAGATTTTTTACAAGTACATCCACCTAGGTTTAGTAGACACTGACCAGCAAAGAATTGGTCCTTTCCTGTGTCAGACAGACCTCGAAGGGGCAGATCCAGATGCCCTAGAGGCAGATCCCAGGCGCAAGATTCATACTGCTCAAAGCAATGGGGGGCTTCTACCTTCAAAGTTGGAGAAGACAAATCACAACCATACAGGAAACAGTCCCAATGACTTCCTCCTGCCTGCACCAAGCACTTCTCTCCTGGCAAAACCCTTAGGGGGAAAATTAGCACTTTTTTCTCAAAAATGGCACATTATAACCCAGGACAAGTGGGTCCTAAATATCGTGTCACAAGGCTACAAGTTCCATTTCCATACCCTGCCAAAGGCAAACAGCTGGCCAGATCTGCCAAAAAATCAATGGGCAGAGGTACAAAAACATGTCTCATCCCTCATGGACATGGGGGCCATTCAACAAGTACCAGAGCAAGAGCAAAGACATGGATTTTACTCGACTGTTCTTGGTACCCAGAAAGGACAAGGCCTGGAGGCCAATACTGGACCTATCTATTTTGAACACATTCCTGGATATAACAAAATTCAAGATGTTGACTTTGCAGCAGCTTCTGCCCATGCTGGGCAAGAACGCTTGGCTTGTGATTTTAGACCTAAAAGAGGCATACCTGCATGTCTCAGTCAGACAACTATGCAGAAGATACCTCAGAGTCCAGGCTGGCTCAATGCATTACCAAGTCTCTGCACTGCCCTTTGGCTTATCTACTGCACCCAGGGTCTTTACAAAGTGCTTGGCACCAGTAATTGCATTCTGCAGACAAAGAGGAATACAAATATACCCTTACTTGGACGACTGTCTAATTCAAGCAGAGAACAAGGACATTCTTCTACAGCATCTGGCGTTTGTGAACAAACTTCTAACGTGCCTAGGGTACACAGTCAACAAAAAGAAATCAAAACTAGTACCCTCTTAAGAGATAATATTCCTGGGTGCAAGCTTAAATACAACTGCCCAGATGGCTTATCTCACTCCAGACAAACAAAGGCAACTGACTACCTATTTCAAAATGTTGGCAACAGATGCCCAGTTATCTGCAAGAAAAATTCTGCAGGCTTTGGGCTTCATGGCATCCTGCATCCTACTAATTCCATATGCAAGACTGCATATGAGGAAACTTCAGTGGTACCTAAAAAGTGTTTGGACTCAACATTGCCACAGCCTGGAAACTATGATTACTGTCATTCCCTGCCTGCAACAGGAGTTTCGATGGTGGGCAAAGGCTTGTCACCAAAACAAGGGACAGCCATTCAAATTACCCCCAGCCAGGCAGACACCAACAACGGATGCATCAGATTATGCCTGGGGGGCCCACATGGCAGGAAGATGCATTCAGGGCACATGGACCTCAAACCAAATGCATCTACATATCAATCAAAAAGAGATGCTAGCAGTTAAAAATGCCCTGACAGCCTTCAAGGACCTACTTCATCCAGGACAACTACTAATAAAGACAGACAACACCACGGTCATGTGGTATATAAACAAACAGGGGGGCACACATTCTTACCCCCTTTGCAGACTAACCATGACTTTGTGGGACACAGCATTGACTTACCAAGTACATCTGCAGGCACAATTCCTGTCAGGAAGGAAAACTACTCTGGCAGACGTACTAAGAAGAAACCTCATGGATCCCCACGATTGGCACCTGGATCCACAAGTCTTCAGCATGATAAAAAGGAAATGGGGGTGCCCGGACTTAGATCTATTTGCTTCCCCTCACAACTACCAACTAAAAAGATTCTTCACAAGGATTTATCACAGACAAGCATGGAAAGTGGACGCCCTATCTTTCAGCTGGAAAAACCTATCAGTATATGCATTTCCCCCTCTGCCTCTCCTCCCCAAGGTACTTCTAAAGGTCAGTCAGGAGAAGCCAAAGTTGATACTGATTGCCCCAGACTGGCCCCGCTAGTACAGGTATCCAATACTAAGGAGCTTGTCTCAATGACCAGCTTGTACCTTACCTCAAATACCTCATCTACTGTCCCAACAAAACAGTCAGATCCTGCACATCCATCTCAGAAGTTTAAACCTGACAGGATGGTGAATAATGTAGTCATACAAAACACACCTCTCAGTAAAGCTGTGATGGATGTCATTTTAGAAGCCAGAAGACCTAGTACTAGAAAATCTTATGCTGGAAAATGGAAGAGATTCTGTGCTTGGAACCAGGCACAAGGAACTGATACAGCTATGCCAAATATTCCTCAGATTTTGCAATACTTAAATGAGATGTTGGACAAAGGCCTATCTTTTTCATCTGTTAAAATTCATGCCTCTGCCATTTCAGCTCATTACACTGTAGAGCCACCGATCTTTTCTCATCCCTTATTACAGCAGTACCTCAGAGGAGCCAAAAATCTAAGACCTCCAAGGAGATCACCACTGCCTGCATGGGACCTCAACTATGTCTTGGAAAAATTCACCCTGCCTCCTTTTGAGCCAGCTGCTACTGCTGATATATAGTTTTTATCTTGGAAAACTGCTCTGCTCCTAGCAATAACTTTTTCAAGATGAGTTTCAGAGCTACAGGCACTCATGGCTGTGGAACCTTTTATTATTTTTTATCCAGACAGGGTCTCTCTGAGGACAAACCCAACATTTATGCCTAGGGTGGTGTCCAGTATGGCTCTCAACCAAACTATTCACCTGCCAACCTTTTATCCAAATTCCCACAGAACAAGGGGGAGGGAATTCTGCATTATTTGGACGTACACAGACAGCTTAGATTCTACTTGGACAGAACCAAAGTTTTCAGAAAGACAGAGCAATTACTAGTGACATATGCTGCAGGATCACAAGGAAAGGCTATCTCAAAGCAGACAATTTCAAAGTGGATAGGCCACTGCATTTGTTTCTGCTATGTACACCATGGCAAGCCAGTACCCAAGGGCATTAGGCCACATTCAACCAGAGCTGCAGCCACTTCAGCAGCCTTTCTCAGGGGAGTACCTACCAAGGACATTTTAGAGGCTGCTACTTGGAGTTCAGTGCACACCTTTACAAAGCACTATCATCTGCCATTCTACTCTAAATCCAGGGCAGGCTTTGCCACTGCAGTTCTGCAGGGCCTCATAGCCGCTCTTAATGCTGTTTAGCTCCAGCCTCCCTACCTTAGCTTTGGGACTCTACCCAGATGTAATGGCTGCAACAGTGAAACACGAAGAACATAGTACAGTTGTGTACACTATAAATGTAGATGTTCGAGTGTATTCACTGTTGCAGTCCAGGTTACCCTCCTGCCATCCCCCTGTCATTCTGGAGTTTATCTTTCCTTCTCTATCTTCTGCAACCTATGTGGTGTATTTGCTTGTAGATGAAGCTAAAGTTTTTATTGATGCATGTATATATATTTATATAATATTGCTACCTTTTTGGGGGCACCTGTCATCGGGGGCAAGAAAAATGAAAGAAAATGGCGACTGCTGCATGTTTTATATCCCTGACGTCATGGAAGAGAAGACAGCAACCGACGTAGGACCCAAGACTTTGGAATTCAGGCCGACTGAGAGCAAGCTGCCAGCAGATTACCCAAATGTAATGACTGCAACAGTGAATACACTCGAACATCTACATTTATGGTAAGTGTACACATCTGTACTTTGTGTACACTTACCATAAATGTACATGTTCGTGTGTATTCACTGTTGCAGTCCTGGTTACCCTCCCTCCAGCCCCCTGACTATAGGGGGCACCTGACATCTGGGGCAAGAAAAAAATGATTTAATGGTGTCAGCTGCATGCTTTATACCCCTGACTACCTGACGTCATGGAAGATGAGATAGCAACCGACGCAGGTCCCAAGACTTTGATAATCAGCAGATAACCCAAATGTGATGACTGCAACAGTGAATACACTCTAACATCTACATTTATGGTGTGTGCACAACTGTACTTCAATGAAATGGCAGATTTTGTCTGAGATGGTTTGTAGAACATTATATATCTTGTAAAGCAGAAGTAGTGAATGGGTGACCATACTGAAGATGATGAAGGACTCCTTTCCATGTGGCTACCCTAGCTGCTGGAGAGAAGTAGTGGGAACATTTTCGTGGATCATAAGAGTAATTTATTAAATTTGGCTTTAGTAACTTGAATGTGAGTGATACTGGAAGTTAATAGTAGGGTCTAGTCAAATTCCGAGGTTCCGAGCATGGGACTTTTTAAAGCAGTTGGATTTGGTTGTTTGAGATGTGCCAGGAATTGTGCAATTTGAAGACATCATGCAGAGTCCTGAAGAGCATTATTTTTTTTTTTGTATTAGATTGTGTGTCTGGTTAGCCAATTATTTAAGGAGTTCAGATCAGTTTCTGTGTAATGTTTTATAATAGCAGGTACTGATACATATCTGTAGTTGACCATGTTGTGTGCATATAGTAGACTTGAAATAGGGTGGGTGGTCCAAGGGAGGCTCTTGTCAAAAAGACAGAAGAGAATAGGAGGGAGTTTTGAGCCTTGAGAGACATTTTTGGAGATGTGAGAGTGGAAAGGAGCTGGATCCAATTTGTACTTGGAAGTGTCTGCAAGATAGTTTTGAAACAGTAGGGCTGTATCAGGACTTATGCTGGCAGTGGTTAGGGAGTGTACTTGAGTGATCAATACTGTAAAAGGCTTTTCTAAGGTCAACAAAGATTGTGCCAGTTAATAATCTTTTCTCTTTACTAATTTTGATATCTATGAAAATATATAGGGTTGCCATGGTACTACTTCCAAATCAAAATCCATGTTTTTAGTAACTAAGTATTCTGTAAGTTGTTATGTGATTGGCTAACTGTCAGGATTGTTTTTTGTAAGATTTTTCCTAGGGATGGCAAGACTGAGATAGATATGAAGTCAGTGGTACAGGTAGGGGCTTCATTTTTTTGAGATTATTCTGACTCTGGATATTTTCCAAATTGGTGATAGTAGGTTTTGGGTAAAACATGTACACATTTTTTAGTGAGGGTAGAATTGTTTTTTTTTTTCTTTTTGTAATCGACTCGACCAGGGGTTGAGGTTGTGTGTTTTCAGGGGAGCATCTATGGAAGTATTATCAATGACCTCTCTTTTTCCTTTGGTTTTGTTTATATTAAAGTACAATTGGTGGTGCCTAAGAAAGGGTCATGATCTGGCACTAAGTCGACAGAGGTGGAAAGAAGTAAATTCCTTAGGCAATCAGAGGGTGTGTGTGTTATCCTGAGGATGTTTTGATGGAGCTTGTATGGAGTTATTTTTAAAGTAAGGATGTTTTGTACTATGTTTTTTACTCTTATCCTGAAATGTGAGGGGTAAGGGTAAAAAAAGCATAGTACAAAACATCCCAACCCATAGCCTGAGATGTGAAACATTAGAGGTGAAATATATAGATGCTGGTGTGGGGGTGGGGGTGTCATACAAGCAGGCACAGGGTGACACAGCTGTCATGTAAAGACCAAGTTTAAAAAAATACCGACTTTCAAAATTAACAGTTTAAAATTGTACAATGGAGGCAGTGTCAAGAAACTGTACACGTTACCTGATGTATGACTGGCAATAATTTCTAAGTGTCTGGTACTGGGTTTAAAAAGCAGATGATGTGTCTTTATACATGTCCAATCCCTATTCCTGGATATCATCATTTAAAACCATTCCGCAATCCATTGACAAAGTTTGTGGTTTAGCCTAAAACTTTGCAGTAGAAAATTGCCAAGAATGTTTTGGGTAGCAAGTATGAAGTAATTTGATGCAAGATGTATAAAAAGATGAATGTTTAATAATTTCCAGTTGATTCTCCAAATAGCCTGATGCAACACAGTATGAAATGTAGTTTTACATTTCCAAGTTGAATAAAATTATGGCCTGAAGTGGTCGTGATTTGGTTTTGTGTACCACAGTGATTACTGACTTCATCAGAGAAGATTGCAGAAGTAGCTATATTGCAAGGGTGTGAAGTGAGAATCCAGCTGATTAGATGACTTCTGCTTGGATTTTTTATCTGTGTTGGGACAATGATTACTTTACTTAGGCCACAAATCCATATCTGATATATGTAACTGCTATTTAACCATTTCATGTAAAAAAAATCCATTCACAGGACTTCAGTTTTGAAATTTTTAGCTATCCAAGCTAAAACTACTTTCTGATAAATGTTTTGCTTTTTGGAGTGGTACAGCAGATTGTGTTGTGACCACACAGCAAGAGGTTCTCTGGTTCAGTTCTTGCCTAGGGTGCCTTCTCTGTGGAGTCTACATACCCTCTCTGTGTTCATGTGGGTTTCCTCCAGGTGGTCCGTTTTCCTACCACATTTGAAAGACATGCACTATGTGGATTGGACACACGAAATTCGTGTGTGTGTGGTGTGAAACTAGATACCCGGTGGTGTAATCCTTGCTTCTTGATGATTGTTACTGTTGAACTTGCACCCTGACCCCAAGTGCAAAAATGTGGAGAAAGTGGATAGATGGATTGAAACTTATGATTATAGGAATACAGACAAGTAAGTCGCATTGTTTCCATTTATCACTATATTTCATACCTCTCAACCTCTTAGAGCAGGAAATCTGGACAAAGCCATTAATAAAAGTGGGACAAATGCCTCAAAATAGGGACACATTTTAAATATAGCTCTTATAAGCTTAGAAAGTTCATAGAATAACAGGTTTTGTATTAGCATGAGTTTACTGAAGGATATGAAGTCTGAAACTCAAATGTCTGCCATTATTTTCTAACTTCGGTCTTTAATTATTTACCACTAATTTGCCAGAAAAGCACAATTTTATGAAAAACTGACCAAAAATATGAGGACAAAATCTGAACATTCTGTGAAAATATCTACAGGTACGAGGTGTGCTATATTCCTTGATTTACTGTGAGTATTTCTGTACAGATGTAAACAACATAAGTCACAGTTTCATTCCTTCGGGAGAGTAACAAAACTTAAATCCAGGATAAGATATAAACCCAATACCAAGCAAACATAAACAAAATTATACCATAAAATAACCACTTAATAAAGAAAGTACAGTCACTAACCAATGAGATGCCTAATCAAGCTGTTGATATCCGTACACAATCTAATAACCTCCTTCGGTGTTTCTCCTTAAGATCATTTCCCACAGATCTCATCAAAAAAATCCCTCAAAAAAATTAGTCTACTACAACTGCCCCAGACAAACTACTTGGATATGTTAAAATAGCACTTGAGGTGATAGAATATACAGTTTCAATTCTGATTACTCAATCCACATCAGAAAATAACATTCTCTCACTACTGAAAAAAATCATTCATTATTCCACTGCACAAGGGTGGAGTGAATACAGATCTTTCAAACTATAGGCCAAATGCCATGTTATCACCGTATAAAAATATTTAAAAAATGTATTTGTATGTAACTTATCAACTGTCTAATAGACACAACCAGCTTCTGTCCTCACAACAGCACAGCTACTACTTTGCTGAATTTAATACTGTCAATAGAACCCGCAGTAGTGGTGCTGCGGTTGCGTTGTCGCCTCACAGCAAGACGTTAACGTTCGATTCTTAGCTAGAGCGTCTTCTGTGTGGAGGCATTCATGAATGGGCGTGCCTTCGTTGAAGGTTGTGGTCAGGGCTGGTAACTCGGCACATAAAAATCCACTACCAAACATTAGCGGACCGGAGTTCCGCTGTGGCGACCCCTAACCGGGATAAGCTGAAAGACACACAACAACTGTCAACACCTGTAGAAATGCCAAAAGCCTAGTCTCCATCATTTTCCTAGCCTTAATAAAAGCTTTTGATACTGTCCCCCCATCTGAAACTCTAATCTTTAGTGCTCGCCAACTACTCATTGTGATTGTACCATTGCTACCTCTCAGCGCACAAGTAGTAAAGTTGAAAAATAATTCCTCCAACTTCTTGCCTGCATGTATTGGTTTCCTACATTAATCTGTACCAGGCTTCATACTTTTCAACATATTCATTAATAACCTTTAAAATGCCACAAAAAATGGTACTCTAGTTCACCATACTGATGATTCAACCCTAATATGCCATACCAACTCACTTTCTGAACTCCAAGACTTTATACAACAGTATTATCAAATTAAACATGGCTATATAATTCACAACTAGTATTACTACTAAACCCTCAAAATACATCTCTACTAAAGAACAGTATTCACTATCATCTTCCAGCAACACAATGAGAGAACAAGTAAACCACACACAATTACTGAGCCTAATCATAGATGACCAGTTGAAAGTCCACCACCATGGATCACATAACTGATTTAAAAAAAAATCATCAAAAAAACTATGTACATTATACAGAGTAAAAACCTACCTCGCTGACATAGCCAGAAGTTGTATAGCCTCTACTTTCTTACTGTATACTACCCCAATCTTCAGTTTTTGTAAATGTCCAAACTTGTGCAATGCTATAATAATATAGCCAAATTTGCAGTAAATTATAACAATAGAACACACCTTGCCTATCCCTAACAATTAAACTGTCTAGAACTACCACATCACCTAGCTTTTTTTCAGCTAACGACAATACACAGTCTTCTCTGTAAGCTAGAACATCTTCCAGCCTTTAACAACTTAACACAACGCTACTTCCCCTAAAGAATCTTATGCTCTAGAGAAAAATCACTAATTGTTATAAACAAATAATCTAAAATTGTAGGTGACTCTCTATATTCAGATAACATATCTAAACTGTGGAACCACATTCCACAGCCACTGAAATCCATTTAGAATGCAAACTCATTTAAAACACAGATAAAACTTCATTTATTGAATCAGTCACTCTGCAGTTGTACATCTCCAGGATAAATGACACTGTTTTATTTAGCTTTCCATATTGTCAGCTCATTTCTCTTCATTCAGAATCCTGTGCCCCAACAGCAGTCTTTACCAGTACATGAATCATTTCCCAGCTATATACATCATTTTGTGAAACTGCTCACCCCCACCTCTATACTTCTAGTATAACATCTGATAGCTAAATATATATATCATATTGTCTATGAATCTGCTTTATACACTGCCTCTTAACTACAATAACATTTTCTGCCCTACAATAACATTTTCTGCCCTACCCAATTCCTTCTGTCACCTCCATTTCTTTGAATTCCTACGCACTAATCACATCATTTTTTTTATCCATTTGACAAACTCTATAATACCTCTTCAAATGTTCAGTGTTCAACATTTACTAATGTATAAGCATCTTTTATTCTGTAATAGTTTGCTGTTATTTCATATGAATGTGATCTAATTAGGAAATCAATGCGTGATTGTTAATGTTGATTACTTCATGTCTGTACATGTGTTTGTAATATGTTAGAGCATTTCTCCCCGGGCCCGACTGAAAAAAGTTTTTCTGATGAAACCCAGTTGGACAAATCCAATAAATAAAAGCAAAATAAACTAATAAGTAAATAACATCCTTTTGCATTTAGGAAGAAGTGTAGACTTGACTGTGGGATATGGACTTTGAGTAGTGCTACCCTTTAAACACTTAATTAAAACTTCAAGTTAGAAAAATAAAAGGAGAAATGACTAAAAATGAAGGAATGAAGAAGCCACCCCCCTCAAAATAAAACTTTTCCAGAAGAAAAAAATGTTTTGCCTGGGTCAAGTCACTGTGTTCACACTTGTGGGACTGTGTCCATCCTCCCTCTACTATATTCTAATTCCAACGAGAATAGTTGTTTTATCAGTGACTTTCAGGTGATTTCTATTTTGTGAAACCACTATGTGCTGTTTTAGGAAGTTCCCCTTTTCTCTACTGTTGTACTATATTGGGAGTTAGGATACAGGCAGTCACCAGGTTAAGGATGCAATACGTTTTTTTAGTCTGTCCTTAAGGCAGATTTGTATGCGAGTCGAAACACATACATGGAACATTCTACTGTACTGTACAACAATACAGTACAGTAGAATGTTCCATACAAAAAATCTGTTAAACTTGCCTCTTTTTAAGCTTCAGTTCACATTTCTGTACTACAGGCATCACCCGTGAATGTTTTCCACTCTTTTCTGGCTTTCAGAGTTCTGCCAGACCTCCTCTTGTCACCTACACTCTAGTCACCTGCAATGTCATTTGCCCATTCTGTTGTACAGTACAGTAACTGCTTTAATACTGTGTACTGTACAAGCCAGCAGTCTTGAAAAATCAGATGTCCAACGCAGTGATCTCTTAATCAATTGGATCTCTTGTACTCCGTGAAGAGGGAAGTAACTGCTCTAGCCAGACGTTCAAGCAGCTTCACAAATGGGGAAAAGAAAGTACAGCAGAATTCTTCATTTTAAGGTAAGATTTGGGCAACTTTAAAGATTTATATTTTCACATGATTTCCAACATTGCAGCAGTCCATTCTTATCTATGGATTGTCCACAAGTCGGATGTCTGTAACTCGGGGGACTTCCTGTATCTACATCTATCTGTATGCACCAATGCAGACAATACACATACAAACTTCTGTTCCTCTTTTCGAGCTTGTCCGAACCTTAAACAAAGACTGTTATAAAGAATCTCCATAGCCGTAGAACAGAAATAAGCAAAAAGCAGGGAACATTCCCCCGTTATAACTGTAAATGTGATGACATTGTAACTGACACTGAGTTTACACATTGAAATGCAGATAAGAAGTATATATTTAAATGCTTTGCTACCTGCAACACTACTGCCATTGTTTATATCACATGTTACAAGGTATGTATGGCATTCTTTAATGGGAAATGTACTAGAAAGTTAAAAGACAGGATTGTTGAACATAAGTCAGAGATACGCAGGGAGGTGAAGCAATTGTTGTTCCTGAATATACTTTTTGAATAATTTCCTTACTAACACTGTTTAATTAATATTATTCCAGTCTGTTTCTAGGTAAATTTAAGTCCCTAGCTAATAATGTTCTTCCTTCCTGTGTTTCATGCCAAGGAATGTATGAATTCCTGTAGGTCATCTGGACTTGACTTTGGTGGTGTATACACTCCAACAGTTGTTATATGTTCCAGGGTTGTCTTTATTGTCACAGTTGCACAGTCTGTAGTATTGGTGCTGTTGTTGAACATGTAATAATCACAGGTATCGTAATTATCTTTAATCCCTATCATAACACCTCCATCTGATTTTTTGTTAGAATGTGTGTTACAGTAAAAACATTTATACCCTGACAGAACTGGTTTCCAGTCATTGTTCTTTAACCTTGTTTCACAAATAATAACATCAGTCTTGTGGGAACATAGTAAATTTTTGAATAAAAAAACTTTATCATTAATGCTCCTAGCATTAGCAACCATCAGACATGCATCAACTGTTGCTGTTTGTGAACTGTTAAACTTTCAACAGGGAAAAAATCCTGCCTAGTGTTCATCAAATATTGCAAAATATCTGCTGCAAAAAGTCGCTTCCCTGATCTTGACAAATGCATGCCATCCTGTCTGAACATGTGTGCCCAAAACTAAGCTTGGATGCTCTACACATTTCCATTTTTTAAAACAGGATGTTTTTTCCATGTAGGTATTTACCCAAAAAAATCTTTTCGTTCACAGTGACCTGACTATCCTTTCTATAGGTGACTTGTGAAAAATATGTCCTAACAACAGTACAAGCTATACTATCTAAGAGGGCTGTCAGGTCCCTACTAACAGTCAGAGAATCATTGTGGATTACATCATTAGTACCAACATGAATAAAAACGGATCCGTACTTCCTTACATTAAGGCATTCCAAGGCTTGTCTCACATCTATTTTTGCTCCTAGCAAGTATACCACTATATGATCTTCTCTGCAAATATATCATTTCCTCTAATAACTGAATCTCCATTTACAAGAATATCTTTGTTGGGCAGCTCTGAAGAATCTTCAGCTTCTAATGCAAGTAATATCTGCTCTGTCAGTTAATCCCACTGTGTTCATTGTGTATTAAATTCTCATCCAGCTGGTATTGTAAATCCACAGCTTGAGCCATGCAGTCAACATCTGTCTCCTTTTTTCTAACAGTAATCCTCTTCAGTTCTTCCATGTGCTGTTTTGATGTCTTCATTTCACCTGTCCCTTGCCTCTTTTTCTACCTTCTCTGTTAGAAAAATGATGCATTCTTCAGTAGACTGAAGGTTTTCTGATAGTAAAATGTCATCATTCCTTGTAACCTGTGTATTACATAACAAAGCGGTGTCCTTTTTAGTACATATTCTCGTTCCATTACAGTCCTTGATCCGTTTCCTTTTCTTCTTTGTTATTTGTTGTGAATTCCTTCCTTCCTTTCTTTTTTTTTGTTTCTTTCTAAACAAACTGAATCCTCAAATTGCTGAATACTTGCATCCATAATACCAAAGTTGTCAGGGGCATTGTCTTGTTTCACAGGGGTTGAATGATTTTTGCAGACAACAAATGGATCATTTCCTAAATGTGTTCAATTTGTTTTTTGCCTAACATTATTTATTTCATCAGTTCAGTCATTAATATATGAAACACCAGTTCCCCAAGCCATGCCAAGTGCACACGTGCTGTCGTCATCAAGTCTAGATTTACTTCTAACAATGGTAAGCAAATCATCCAACTTTTGATATGAGGAACGCAGATCACCAGTGTTATCAGTTGTTACCTTTAAATATGCATAGCATTTATTACACTGTACAAGATATTTGTGCATTAGAACACATTTAGGAAATGATGCATGTGGTGTCTGCAAAAATCATTCAACCCCTATGAAACAAGACAATGCCCCTGACAACTTTGGAATTATGGATGCAAATATTCAGCAATTTGAGGATTCAGTTTGTTTAGAAAGAATTGCATATTCATTTAAGGAATCCATATTCAGCTTCAAATTAATAAAATATTGGAAATGAAAAGTGTAATCAAAAACAGTAAGAACAGATTTCAATGAGAATTAAAATCAACTTCTGTGACAAAATTCACACCAGCAATATATAACTAAATAATAAATTAAGTACAATAAAGTTGTTCTGACCCTACAAGTTCTGCAAGCCAAAAAGTTGTAATTCCTTTGTCGCTTGCAGTAGCTTCTGCTCACTATCACCTGCAGTAGCAATTCTTTTTAACAGTAAAGATCACTAAATCACAAACCAAGGTAGGATTGTTTAGATATGCCCAGGATTTTCCTCTCTGCAGTCTGTGAATTTATAGCTGTCTAAGCCCCTTGGGGTGGCTAGAGCTTGCCTGTCTAAAACCTTTCTCTTTCTAACAACCAACACCGAAATTAAAGGTCAAACAACAAAATAGGAATCAAAGCAAGTCCTGTTAACAAGCTATCCCTTCCTAACTACAATCAGAAACAGTGATAACAAATACAATAAAAATTCATATGAAACTTCTCTTACCAGTCAACTCCACAGTAAATCACACACCAAGGTAGGATTGTTTAGATATGCTAATTTGTTCCTGAACATTTGTGTTTTTCATAAAATAGTCCCACAAGGACTTAGATTGTTATAAATTTCCTAACCGGACAACTTGTGATTCATTGCTATACAGAGAGCTAACTGATATTTATAATGAAACTGGCCTACGGATTATAAAAACACCTATCAAGCACAACATGGAAAGACTTGATTGTTTAAAAGCTGAAATACCTTCACTGAATGAGCGGATTCTCCACCACCATGATTACCAGTTGTATCAATTCGTTTATGATGGAATAACCCCTAACATTACAAGACATGTTGCTACCTTGATTCACCAAAAAAAAAATCAAAACTACAAAGGGACTTGTCACAGTATCAAAACAATAATGCTTTCCAGCTTGATAAAGAAAAGGGGTGATGTAAACAGTTCTTCTTGCAGACAGTTTTCTGACAGATGATCCTCATGGAGACAAACAACTGTTATGCATCAAGCACCTACCACTCCCATTAACCATCATAGAATTTTGGTCAGTACACCTTCCCTTCCCCCAGTGATTCACACTTCATCCTCCAAAATGGCCCATGAACCGAATATAAACCAACAACCTTTTTTATCCATAAACCAGTTGAGCACAGGTTAAGTGGTACCAACACTTGAAAGAGGAGTGAGAGGGAGGAGACAAGGGGGAGCAACAGGCTGAGGGGAGATTTCAGGACCTGGGGAGACCAAAGCGCACCAGAAGCAGTGTTCGGATTTAAATGCAGCAAATACTGATGGTAACATTGCACACCCTAACAGAGATAACTTAAAACAAGATAACCAGCCCCTATTAAATTGTGGCATTTTTAACCTCACTAATAGATCATTCTCCCCAGAGCACATTCAACTTTTAAACTTAGGCTTTTCATTTATTCCATCACATAGAATTAGCCTCCCAGACTTGCTTCTTGATTTCCGACTATTTTTAAGGAAGCTTAACCTTAAAATATGGCATGATAAAGACACGGATGAATCACAAGACACTAGTCCTGACCAGCAAGCCATATTGCCTCTTAGAAAAGTGACTGTGTAACCTGACCGTGCATAACACACAACAGATGTATTTAAGAGTGTGTAAACAAGACTTCAGACACTTGGCTAACTTTAAAGAATCAGTAAAGTGGTATAACTTAAGCAGGGCAGGAATGCAATCTTTAAAAGATCTCAGCCAGGATAAGGAACTGTGTATCATGAGAGCAGATAAAGGGACTGGAATAGTCCTAATGAAACAACATACTTAAGTACAAAAAAATGACTGAGATCTGGCAAATAATGAATTCTATAAGGCAGCAGATACTGCTTTCAGTTATGAGCAATTCACCAAGATAGACATTCTGTTAAAGAATTTGGAAGAAAGCCAAAGCATTACATTTGAAGAATATTTTTTTGCTGGTACTTAACCTGTCTTTAAGAAAGGTTTTCAGGATCCCCAAAATATAAAAAAAAACTTAGTTAACCCACCATCTTGCCACATTATTACCAATGTCACAACTATGCAGGTAAAAGCTGCACTCTCTAAAGCCAAAAACACAGCATCCATGGGACCGGACAACATCCCAGGCTGCATTTTACATGAACTTCAGAACGAACTGGCTCCCCATTTAGGCACCATTTTCAGTAATAGCCTCACATCAGGCTTTGTGCCCACTGAATGGCGTGCATCAACAGTTATCCCACTCCACAAAGGGGGTGCCACCACTGATCCTGGGAACTATTGACCTATTAGCCTGATGAGCCTTGTCTGCAAGGCCATGGAACATGTCATCATGGAACTCATAAACAAAGACATTGGTAACCTCCAAACTCTGGATCCCACCCAGTTCGGGTTTGTGAAAGGCAGATCATGCCTCCTGAATCTGATCGACTTCTTTGAGGCAGTCACCAAAGCCGTGGATGAGGGTAAAGTGGTTCACACAGCCTATCTTGACCTCGCCAAGGCTTTCAACACCATCCCCCAGTCTGGAATTATAGCTAAACTCACTAAACTAGGTATAAATCCCTACATCACAAGATGGGCTGCCAACTGGCTCACTGACAGAACCCACACTGTAAAAGTTGCAGACTCCAAATCTGACCTCAAATCAGTGACAAGTGGAGTACCACAGGGTTCTGTCCTGGGACCTCTCCTGTTTGGTATCTACTTCTCAGAAGTACAGGCTAACACAGAAGGCCTGTGGCTAACGAAGTTCGCAGATGACTGCAAACTAGGAGCCATAGTCAAGTCCCCAAATGATGTGGATATCCTACAGAAGGGCCTCACTAAGACAGATGCCTGGTGTCAGAGCCATGGCCTCAAGCTCAATGCCAAAAAGTGAAGTGTCATCCCCTTTGGTAAAAACTCTGTACCCATGAACTACTACATAGGCAGCAATCTACTTAACATTGAATGCGTGATAAGAGACCTTGGAACACAGGTGGACAGTAGTCTCTCCTTTGATAGTCACATTGCCACAGTAGTCAGGAAGTCCTTCTACGTGGCACACCTCATCATAAAAGGGTTTTCATCCAGAAAAAAGGAGGAAATTGTTCCCTTCTACTCATCACTCATAAGACCCATTATAGAGTACAACGCCTCTTTTGGAATGTACCTCACAAGACATCTGCAGCAGCTGGAAAGGTCACAGAAGTACCTCACAAAGAGGATTACTGGCCTCAAACAAATGCCCTACACTGACCACCTCAAAAAACTCCAGCTTTACTCCATAGCATATCGCCTACTCCGAGGTGATCTCTGC
>NC_056750.1:708906012-708916012 GCF_019279795.1 Protopterus annectens | reverse complement strand
AAGCTATTCTCTAATGATGCAACTAAGCCTTACAAACTGCCCTTTAATTATATTCTTTTTCATGAAGCTCGGCTGCTGGCTGTGAAAGTAAAGGAACTTAGTCTTGTAAGTGGCTTTCCTATATATGGTGGAAGTGAAAGACATGTTCGCTTCATCAAAGGTCAGTGTGATATGTAGGAAATTGACTTTAATCACACTCTGAGACTGTAAAAGAAATGTATGTAATATGGTACCTGGTATCATTTTGGAATGCATTGAGGTCCTCAGCAGAGCCCTCCCAAATAAAGACTATGTCGTATATTTAGAGTTTGTAAAGCACTACTTGGGTGAAACATTTCAGTTTAGTTAGGATATAAGTCTCCCATGAGCTTAGGACTAAATTAGTGTATGCGGGGGCCATCGTGGCCCACTTGGCTACACATTTGAGTTGTTGGTAAATTGTTTGTTCGAATGTGAAGAAGTTATTTTCTACTACCAGTTTTAGGAGTTCACAGAGGGTATCTTCTCAAATAGAGTCTATTCCTCTGTGGTCTGTTTGATAATTTGACAAGATCCATTCTTTCTTTCTGGGAAATACTGGGGCAGAGTACTACAATGTCAAGCGTTACCAAGGTACATTTATTCTGCCTGTTTAGTCCCTAAATAGAATGATTTAGTGGAGGAATTCTCATGAGTCTTTCAGGTAAAATTGCACACTCTGGACTAGAATATTTTAATTAATAGTCCAGTAGTTCCAAGATGAATTTTGTTATGCATTTTCATTATCGTACGAAAGTGTTCGACTGGGATGGTGTCTGCAGTTTAAGGTGAATGTGCATGAATGAGTTCTGTAACTTGTACGAGTGGGTCAGGGTAGGAAGGTGGGGGTGTGTGTGAGTTGGCTGTGTGATTTTTTTTTTTTTTTTTTTTTTTTTTTTTTACTGTTTGTGCTATCTCGGAGTTAGTATATATAAGTAGGGGGGTGCAGGGGGGCTTGCCGCCCTGCATATGTGTAGTGTGGGTGTGTGTCTGTGTGGTGGTGTGTTGTTTTTCAGTGTCATGGGGTGTGGGTGTTATGGTTTGTTTGTTGTGTGCTGTATGATGCGTGTTTGATGTTGTGATATTGTGGTTTGAGGTGTCGGTGTTTTCATGGTTTCGGCATTATACTGTTGAAATTCGATGTTAGCATTTCAGCAATATGAAGTGAAACCATATATATATATATATATATATATATATATATATATATATATGTTTATACATATGTTTATGTATATAGGTGTGTGTGTGTGTGTGTGTGTGTTTATATATGTATCTATGTAAAATCTCACATCCACAGAATGCATGAACAACCAGAAAGTGCAACGGAGTCCAAACATATTCCACAAACCTAAAACTCCAGCTTATAAACAGGCACAGTTGCGCTTAAGTCCAATGCTAACATAGCAAATAATGCAAACAGTATGGGATGCAAAAAAACAAACCTTTTTCATACCATGGCGTCATCAGTAGATAAGGGAAGTAACCAACATCTCATTTTTACATGCCGTTGATTAAAGAAACAGACTACAGATGACCTGAAAAAAAATCTATTCCAGAAATAAATGGCAAATGAAAACAGATGGGAAGTAAAAATGAAAAATACAAAATGTAACCCTTTTCCTGAACCAGAAATGCATCTCAGGAATATATTCACCAAGTCCCAGTTTGAACATCACTCCGAGATTAATAATCCACATCCATATTTTATGTTTTCTGTGTCAAAATCTTATGCTTACATGAATTCGATAGACCTTCTCCAATCAGTGCATACAAAAATAAAATGAGCTGTAGTGTGGTTTGTTATGTTTGTACAAAGCACTTCTTGGGCATCTTTGCTTAAATGATCCAGATATTTGATGTTTGATCCATCTAAAAGACACCTTGCCAGATAGACAACCCACTCACTAGTACAAGTAATCAAGTGCTGATATCTAATACTCTGGAGGTATTGACAGAGGTGAATGACTTAGTGCTTGAAACAATTTTGCAGTAACTGGAATTTCCACAATAAGTACTCCCCGAGAGTCTTCTCATCTTATTTTCATAAATGCCTCCCTTGCCCTTTTTAAAAACAGAAATATGTTCACCTATAGTTTTACTTCTACAATACCCATAATGGCAGACTGTACCAATTGTTGATAAAAAAACAAAAAAAAAAGGTTTAGATTTCAAAATATGGCAATGTTTATTAATAATACCCTTAAATTTAAATGTATATGTCCCAAAAGAAGTGATTAAACAAGGTGGGACCATACCAACATCCCGGGTGGAAATACCATTATTATGATCTGTTGCATGATTAATTAGCAATGTCTCCCTAGAATTTTTGGCTGCAACATTATAGGCAGATTTAACTGCCTGGTTGTCATATTCCTTGCTGACAAACCTATGCATCAAATTATAGCTTCCTCTGATGAAAGCTACTGTGTCTGTACTGTATATACGTCTCAAGCGTAGAAATTGCGATTTGGGGATATTATCTACAATATGTCTAGGGTGACAACTTTCAGCATGCAATAAAGAATTTTTAGTAAAATGTTTGCAATAGAAGCTAGTGACAATAGTCCCATCAGTAAGTTCAGTTACATTGACATCCAAATAGTCAGTGTTGAACAAATCTAGCTATGAATTCAAATTAGTTTCCTCAACTAAGGGCAACCATAATATGCGTTCTTTAGTTAAATCCATAACCTAAAAGGAAAGGCTCCAGTTTGTGCCAAATTGGTAGTTAATGGTACCACATATACTGAGCCTGAGGAGATTGCTAACCTTTTGGCCAATAGGTTCTCTGAAAACTTTACTCGCCCTTCCCCACCACATTTAGCCCAAGACATCCCTACCACCTGTCCTGTACATGGTCTCTCTAAAGAACAGGTCATGAATGCACTCTCTAAGGTCAAAAACACAGCATCCATGGGACTATATAACATCCCAGGCTACGTCCTACATGGGGTCAAACACGAATTAGCAATGCCATTGGTGTACTCTTTTCAGTCATAGTCTAAGCACTGGCTTCATCCCAGCTGAATGGAAAAAGGCCTCCGTTATCCCATTGCACAAAGGTGGTGCTTCCACTGACCCCAGGAACTATAGACCTATTAGCCTGACTAGCCTTATTCTCCAGGCCATGGAAAAAATAATCATGGACCTTATCAACAAAGACATTGGTAACCTGCAAACACTTTACCCTACTCAGTTTGGAATTGACAAAGGGGTGATCATGGCTGTTAAACCTGGTGGAATTCTTCGGGACAGTCACCAAGGCCCTTGAGAGGAAATCTATGCACACAGCTTACCTAGACTTAGCCAAGGCGTTTGACACGACCCCCCACTCAGGCATAATTGACAAACTCACCCAGCTAGGTATCAACCCATATATCATTAGATGGGTCACTGACTGGCTCACTGATAGAACCCATGTAATCAAAATAAGGGAATCCACCTGTAACAGCAGACCTGTAATCAATGATGTTCCACAGGGATCAGTCCTGGGAATGCTACTGTTCAGAATGTTCTTCTCCAAAGTGCAAGCTAAAACTAAACGTCTGTGGCAGAAAAAGTTTGCTGTTGACTGCCAACTGGGAGGGTTGCATATTCTCCAAATGAGGTCAACATCCTACAAAAGGGTTTTACAAAAACAAATGACTGGTGTTAAAGTCATGGCCTTAAACTCAATGCAAAAAAAGTATCATCATCCCTTTCAGTAAAAGTGATAGTCCTGCTAACAACCACATCAGTAACAACACCCTAAGTATGCACTCATTGGTGAGAGACCTGGGCACACAGGTTGAAAGCAACTTTACCTTTGATCACCATGTCTCCACAGTGGTAAGAAGGGCTTTCTGTATTGCTCATTTCATACGTAAGGGCATTGCCTCCAGAAAAAAGAAGTAATAACCTCCCAGTACTCTTCACTCATCAGGCCAATAATGGAGTACAATGCCTCTTTTGGTATGTACCTTTCCAAGCGTCTGTAACAAGTGGAGAGACCACAAACGTTCCTCACAAGGAAAGTTCAAGGTCTTCAGCATCTGTTCTGTGAAGACCATCTGAAATCACTGTCACTTAATTCTGTTTAATACAGAGTGCTCAGAGGTGATCTCTGCCTTGCGTATATGGCAGTCTTTGACACTGCTTTATTGGAAATGCTGCATATCCGTAAGTCAAATGTTACACGCTCTAATGGCCTTAACCTGGTATGTGACATTAATGGAACCTGCTGGAGGGACAGATTTGTCTCCCAGTAGTTACTGTACTTCAGGAAGAGACTCCTGTTTCATGTCAAACAGAACACTTCGTTGTCGACCTTCAATCACAGTCTGGGGGATTGGATGGGTAACTGTAAGTTCACCCCAGGTGTTCCACCTTTGACCCTCTTGGACAGGGTTGATAGATGCTGATTGCGGAAATAAGGATAAAACTTGGCTTGGCTTGTAAGGGCCCTAGTGTCATTATTTATTTATTAATTATTTATTGACATTTAATGACTGGGAAATTCCAACTGGGTCAGAAACCCATTTTCAGTGTAGGCTCTGAGAGAAAAGCTCCAAAACGAACATATCAGAACATGGAATACATTTGTCTAAATATATATATAGAATATATGCATATTACATGTCACTTGAGAGTACAAGTAAGCAGAGAGCATTTTGGTTCATTAGATACATAGTTATGCTATAATAGGCAATATGATATTGATTACATAGCAGTTAATAAACAAGTAAGGCATAGAGTTAGGGTGTCATGTTGAGTCTATTTGATTAGAAGACAGAGTAGCTTGTAGAACAGATAGAATAGGCCATAGATAGTATATTACACACATATTTTTTAGAAAGGAGAGAGTTGGAAGGAAAAGTATGTATAGTGTGTGTAGTAGCTGGGAGAGAAGGTGAAAGTTTCAAAGTAGGCAAAGATTGGAATAGAGAATAGTGAGATCATTTTGTTTGAGTTAGAGGGGTGGAGGTGAGATAGATAGGAGTGAGGAAGGATAGAAGAGGTGAGCAAGATGGGTATTAGTTAAGGCCTTTGCTGGAATGACAAAGGAGGTTAGTTTTGATTTGCAGGGCATGGACATATCCAAGCGGTGGAGAGGATTTTTTTTAGTGCCATTTTGAAATTATTGGTATTCTCTATACAGGTTATATGGCTTGGAAGATTGTTCCAGAGTTTGGCAATAGTATAGGAGTAGAGACATTGACCTTCTCTTTTATTGGTCTTGCATACTTGTGATAATTGTTTGTTAGCTGAGCATAGGTTTCTTCTGGGAATATGATTTTGTTGGATGGGATGGAGGTCGGAACAGCTATTGGGTCTGTGGATTATTTTTTCTGCCATAGTGAGTTGCAGGTAGTCAAGATAGTTGGGAAATTCTAGCCAGTTTATCTGTTTGAGGGCATTGCAGTGGTGAGTATGGTATGTTGAACCTGTAGCAAATTTGGCTACTTTGTTCTAACAAGACTGAGGTTTGGTTTTAACGGTCTGTTGCAGATTATCATTCTATTGTAATTGCCTTGCCTTCATGAAACTACATTATGATAAAACTGGGTTTTTGTAACCACTTACCCCAGAAATTATATTCATTTTAACGACATATTTATTTTTATACATCTTGATATAGTTTTGCTATACTCCTGATTATTGATACTGTATAACATTGCATTGCTACTTAATGTCTTGTAATAATCCTGTAACCTTACTGTTTAATACTAATTTATAATGAACATTGTATAATATGTTGGAGCTTTTCTCCCCGGGCCACCACTGAAAAAGGGCTCTTCAGCTCAGTTGGACAATGCTCGTCAACAAATGTAAAATAAAATAAATAATATAATATTATAAATATAAATAATAAATAATTATTGAAAATATGTGCTCCATAGAGTAGAGAGGGGATCAAGTATATATCAGAATATGTTGGCAGCAAATACAGTGACTGCAGCTGTTAATTTGTGTGGGAGCAGAGGGTTCTCTCTTACGATATTTCTTTTCATTTTCCAGAAATCACTTCAAGGATGTTTTTTTTTATAGCAGAAGGATGGGGCTAGTCCTAGAGGTTTTGCTAATTCTGGATTTACATTAATGATGCTCCAGTTTTTGGCAATAAAGTGCCTGATGCACTGCAAATCTAATGAAAAAGGTAGCGGAAAACTCGAGCAGTCATTATTAACAGGACCTGTGTTAGTAGTAAAACCATATCTCAAAATCGGTTGGTGCCGAGGATGTCTATTAGAATAAACATAATAAAAACAATAGTCAATGAGTTCAATGGGGAGGTTTTTCTCAATAAAGAGACATCTGAGAAAAAGTTGCATTCTTTAAAAAACTGATGATCTTCACTAACAAGTCTACTTATACATACAGATTGGCCCTTCACTATGTTTCTCTTCATAAACAGGGGATGTTGACTGTTGCAGTCCAGATAATTATTTCTTAAGGTGTCTTCACAATAAATCGTGGAGTTGAAAGTTTTACAAACATTATCACATGAAAGGGTAATAACCAAGAAATTAACTGTTTTACCTTTCCATGAGATGGCAAGAAAGCATATGCTCTGAAATTTGAAATAAAATCATTTAATTCATTATGAGTGCCCAGCCAGAGAAAAACTATACCATTAATGAAATGCATGTAAAGGCACACATAGTTGAATCCTTTCAAATAAATAAAGAGATTAGTATAAGCCAGTGCCATTTTAGCACCGTAGCTACACCTATAATTTTGATTTTAGAATGTTATCATTGAAAATGAATAAGTTGTTTTCCAGAACTAATTGTAGAAGTTTACAAAGAGTCTGAGCTTTACCCAAAACTTCTCCATTGAACTCATTGACTATTGTTTTTATAATGTTTATTCTAACAGACATTCTCGGCACCAACCGATTTTGAGATATGGTCCCACACGAATGAACAGTTGCAGTTACTGTATTTGCTGTCATCATATTCTGATCTGAGATAATCTCAAGTTAACAGCACAGAACTTTTCTCTCCATTTCAAATATTCATTTGACTGCACCACCAAGAATGTTGTGTACATCTGTTCCCATTGTGGGTCTTTCTATATTGAAAAAACTATACGCAGATTAAGTGACAGAATAAAAGAGCATATCAGAGCAATTAGAATCACAGACAGTAAAACTGCGCTAGCTAAACATGGTCTAGTGTGCTCCCATTTTTCTAATTTTAAGTTTTCAGTTTTGGACAAAGTGGTAGTTCCCTTTGACGATGTCAAACCACTCCTGGAGGTCAAGGAATTACAATGGCATGTGAGACTTCAAGTTGACATGCCTCCAGGGCTCAATTAACTTTTAAATATTAAATGTTTATTAAGACGGTTAAGATAATTGATGACATCTACCTAGAGGGTGGGGTTTCTATATTTTTTGGAATTTAGAACTGTTACTGTAATTTTACACTTTCACATGTTTGCATTGTCTGGAGTGTACATTTAAATGAAATTTCTGAAGTTCATGTTTTAAAATAGTAAACAAACAAAAGCTCTTAATTTTTAGTCTGCAGTCTGATTTCTTATGATTGAGGTTTATATATAATATATCTATATATATATATATAAATATATATATAAATATATATATATATATATATATATATATATATATATATATATATAAAATACGTTTCGGAATATGTTGATTACGTTTTAAATCCTATTGTATAAAATTCACCTATCTTAAATACTCTTGGTGTTTTCTTAAACTATGTGAAGCTAGCCTAGATTCTACCAACTGCATTTTGGTCACCATGGATATAGTCTCCTTGTACACCAACATTCTGCATAAACAAGGTCTGGAACATATTAAATTTTACTTGCAGAAATATGCACATTTCTCAGGCTCCCAATACACACCATTTCTGAACTTATTTCCATGGTCTCTTACAATAATTGTTTCCACTTTAATGGCAAGATTTATAGCTGAATTAAGGGTGTAGCTATGGGGTCTAAGATGGCCCCGGCTTATGGCCATCCTTCTTCTTAGTACTTGGGAGAATGAAACCGTCATTAATTTGCCTGGATTTAGTAACACGAAACTTTACTGGCTTTACGTTAATAATATATTTTTTGCATGGATTGGCTCACAGGATGAACTTTCCCATTTTTATTACAGCCTTATCTAACAGTATTGGATTCTTGGATTTTGTTATTTCTGGATGTGGACTTGCGGTATCTTTTTTGGATATTACCCTTTCCATTGATTCTAACAGGAATTCTTTTACCTCTAACACTCACAATAAAAAAAAAGTACCGTAACAATTTCCTTCACTTTGAAACTCCGCATCCCTACTTTATAAAGGTAAATGTTGCCCGTGGCCAATTTATACGACTATCCAGAATAGCTGGTAAAGACTCCACCTTCAGAAAGGAATCCCTTTTTCTTAAAAAAAAATATTCTTGCAAAGAAACTACCCTGCTCATTTACTTGACAAGATCACAGCTGACATTTCAGCAGCCCGCAGCCTTGCTTTCCCACCCATTCTGTTGCATGGATTCAAACCCAAATAGAATTCTCCTGCTTCTACTAGTGACATGACTTTATCCTTTCCACTTCCTATTAGCAGGGATGTGTCAGCTGTCCGTGGAATTAATAACAACTGGAATATCATTACTAGTGATGCTGAATTAACTTCTACACTGGGCAATATCCCCTCTTTCTCCTACAAAAAAAAAGGACTTTACATCACACTTCTGAAAACAATGACAGTCCTTTTCTTCATGAAAACTGCTTTACCACTGACAAACCAAAAGGGTTGTTTACTTGTGAAAATGTGTGTTATGCACATATTTTCACAGGTTGTAACTATGTTTTTAAACACTGTAATGTTTGTCTCCTTTCCAAGATATTTTGACTGTCATAGTGAGAATGGTTTACGCAGCTATTTGCAGAACCTGTGAAAATTTTTATGTTGACAAGGCGTTTCGTAAACTAACTAGATCAAAGAACATAATGGTATGATCGCTCACATGACTGTAGCAATGCCTTAGGAAAATGCAGCTTAACCTGTATGCATTTCATATGTTTTGACTTTATTATACTGGAACAGGTTAATTTCTTTTATGGTGATTCCAATTGTTTACTTGAACTGAAAAAACTTAGGTGGCAGCTATTACTTAATGCTGAGGTACTACCAAGTATTAACGAAAATCTTAATTTGAAATGTGCATTACGGTGGATGTCCTGAACTGGGATAACCACTCCCACAGCTCTCTTGATATGTTTTTATTGGTTTAATTAGTTGTGCTCTAGTTGGCTAACTTACCAGTTTCCATGCCCACCATTTAGTTTATTTTCTAACATTCAGTTGCATTGCTTTTTGCTGATAGGTTGCCCGCATTCTTACTGTATAAACAAATTTATGTATTTCTTGTACATATTGATATTCATTTATTCTGATGTTCTGTATATAATAAAGGAACAAAAGTGCTTAATTCACAACGGATCTGCCAATGTGTCGTTTTTTCTTTGTTGGTTCAGAAGTATTATGTAAGTTTTTTTCTTCTTAGTGGTTCATTTTTTATGTTGTATATTTGTGTGTGTGTGTGTGCTTGTGTGAACATAATACTCTTGCAATATAGGCAGGATATGGAGTACCTGTAGTAAATTCACAGACATAGAAGGAAATGTAGCATTCCATATACAAGGTCACAGGAGGTCAGTATTGAGGTCTATGTCCAGGAGATATTTCTGTTACGTATAAGGTAAATGCTGTTACAGTAATATGTTGTGCAGAAAGTTGCACAGGCACAATGTTTTTGTATTTCTTTGTGCTTTTATTTTCCAAGTGATGTATGCTTCTAACTATAATATATGAACCATACTGCACTGTATGCCTTACTGTTAGACCCCGGTCATAGCTTAAAGTGACTATGAAATCTTGGCTACCCAGCTGGTTAGCAAACATAAATGACAGAGATATGTGTAAAACAATGTATAGTCAGAAAGACTGAATATCACGTTAAATACAAA